>NW_006408586.1:6685935-6689326 GCF_000296735.1 Chrysochloris asiatica
TGAAAAAGACTTCAGGTCCATTTAATAACCATTTGAATGGTAAAAACTTGCTATTTGAGTGGCAAAAATGCAATCCCAAATTGGAACCAACCAAACTGGTCTTCTATTTATTGGTGTGTCTCAGACACTCACAACAATGTTTGTTAAGCACGGAGCAGCACACAGAAACATTTACATATGTTTCTTCCTTGGAAAAAATAAATTCTATTTCTGCCTCCTACTGCCTTCCAAGTACCAGTCAAAAAGAAAGAAAGAAAAGGACATAAATAGTAAGGGCTCCTTCAATACTTAATTTCTGTGTCCAGATGAATACCCAAAAAAGTGATGTGATAGTTGGCTAAAGAAGAACATAAAACCAATAAGTAGAGAGATCAATAAACAATATGGTCAGATCCATTCCATGGAATACTTTTATTGTACCATATTGAATTAATAGAAATGCCTTTGGTACAAATACAAAATTATTTATGAAACAATAAAAATCTGCTCTTAAGCAGAAAAAAGCACTACACATGATTTCAGTGAAAAAAAGAAACAGATGTTACGCATACTTAAAAAAAAAAAAAAAGACAACCACAATCCCATATGCAGTTGTTCATGAAATATTCAACACATACACAAGTTTAGGGTTTACTGGCTTGATTCCTTTCCTCTCTCACCTTCATGCTAATCTTCCACATGTCAGCATTTCTTTGGATTCTGGGTGTGTTACTAGCAGAATATAAAGCCAGTTGAGGATTGGTTCCAATTGAAATCTTTGTAGAATGCCTAGGGATGTCTATAAATGGAAACAGGCACAGACATTGCATATCAGGAATGTAGGTTTACCTTTGCTTTTTTGTAGAACCAGAGATGAATTGACCCTAACAAATAAAACTAATATCTAATAATAATCGGGCAAGCAAGACAAAGGGTTATTTAAGTAGCACTGTATCTTATATTAAAGAAGAGAAGTTAGATATAAAATTATCAATTAAATTTCCACAGCTAAGAGTGGATAATAATTTCTCAACTGAAAAATTAAGTCTCTGAGTTTGATTCTGGTGTTCTATTTGAAATTAAATAAATAGACTAAAGTTATAAAAGAAGAAGAAATAAAATAACACTGAATAAAATGCAGTTAACTTCAGCAATAAACAACTGGTGTGGTTCTGTAGAACTGGGCTTCCAACCACAGGGTTGGCAGTTCAAACCCACCTAAGCAGGGAACTGACTGGACGGTACTTAATAACAACAGCAACAACCACAGCAATTGTATATAAGGGGGTTTCAAAAGTGCATGGAAAAGTAGAATGAAAAATAATGGAGTCTTTCCATTACTTTTTTGAATCCACCTCATTTTTCCCACTTCTTCACTGTGTTTTTAAGTAACATTAAAAACCCAAAGAATTTATGTTTAGTGTTTTGGATAACTCTGCTCTTCTCGTATGTTTTGTAGTACATAACCATTATTAAGTAATACATGGCTATGTCATCATCTATTACAGGTACATAAAATAAGCACTGGATTGGGAACCAGAAGGTTGGTGGTTCGAGTCCACCAGCCGCTCCAAGGGAGAAAGATGAAGCTTTCTGCTCCTGAAAAGATTTAAAACCTTGGAAACCTTATGAGCCTAAACCAACTTGACATTAATTAACAACAACAATAGCACACTCACACACATATGTGTGTGTATAGATGTGTGTGGGTGTATGTGTGTATTTGAGGTTCCAAAATCCTGGTGTGGTGCTATGGGTTAATGCACCAGACTTCAAAGCCATTTGAACTGCAAGGTTAGTGGTTCAAGCTTAGCAGTTGATCCTCAGAAACCCTATATAGGGTCACTATGGGTAGGAATTGACATGACAACACTTAAAAACAACAACAACATTTGAGATTCCTAGATACTGCAAAAGGTCAAGCACCTGGACATCTAGTTAAAACCCACCCGGAGGCACCTCTGAGGAAAGAATTGGCAATAAAAGGTCAACTTTGAAAACCTTATGCAAAGCAGTTCTATTATAAACATATGGGGTCACCATGAGTCAGAGCCAACTTGATGGCAGTTGTTGTTGTTAAGTGCTGTCGAGTCAATTCTGACACATAGCGACGCTGTATAGGGTTTCTGAGGAGCAGCTGGTGAGCTTGAACCGCCGACCAAATGGCTTTGAACCGCAGTTCAAATGGCTTTGCAGTCTGGCGCATTAACCCACAGCACCACACAAAAACAAATATATATATATATATATACTTCTTTATAGGTTAAAAAACATTAGGTCTGTCTGCCTCTGAGAGAAACATTACTCTGTTTAATTGTACTTAAACAAATATTTTCCACAACAACAACAAAAAAAAAAAACCCAGGATTTTCAAATCTTTTTATTTCCTGTTCAATATAATGCCAGATGTACCACACTACTTGCAGACTTCTACCTGAAAGACTAAGTCAATTATTCTGCAAAGATTCTCAGGAACCCAGATCTGTGGTTTTCAAAGAGCACTGTAGGCTGAAAGTGGAGTGTTTTGCCCTAGCTCTATAGTCAAGCCAGATGATTAGGTTTGGGGTTAATGAGCTGGACTGCAAAGTCTGTTTGAAGTGCAAGGCTGGCAGTTCAGGCTCACCATCTGCTCCTCAGAAACTCTATACAGGGTCACTATGGGTCAGAACCAATTTGACGGCACTTAACAACAAGCAATGGAGACATTCCAAGCATTATTAATATATATCATATAAGAATAATATTATATTATTGTTATTCATCATAGAGCCCTGGTGTGGCTCTGTGGACTAATGTGCTGGACTGAAAAGTCCATTTGAACCTCAAGGTCAGCTGTTCAAGCTCACCAGTCGCTCATTGGAAATCCTATACAGGTTCTCTATGAGTCAGAACCAATTCAACAGCACTTAACGACAACAATAATTATTCATCAAGGGTAAAAATATGAGGGTAAGTCAAAATATTGCTACAAAATCATAGAAAACTTTATTAAACAAAAATATAAAAATGTGAAGCTATTTTTTCTTCACATATCCTCCAACTAGCGTATACACTTCTAAAGGTGTGTTTCCACCTCTAGCTGTGCCCTGAAGAATTCTGCACTTTCATTTACACCACATAAAAATGACTATTTTGGCGTACTCGAGAGACTTAAATTGTCTTCCTTTTAGATATTCTTTGAGTTTGTGTAACAATTGTGTCTTACTGGGCAAAATTAGGACTATAGTGTGAAAAGGGTAAGGTTTTCTAATAAAATTCTCATAGGATGGTGAAGTTTCTAGAGAAGCAAAACCAGTGAACATATATCTATATGTATATATATTAACACTCTTTATATATGTATATATATATAGGAGTCCTGGTGTGGTGCTGTGGGTTAATGCACCAGACTGCTCAGTTGTTTGAACTGCAA
>NW_006408586.1:6689441-6693034 GCF_000296735.1 Chrysochloris asiatica
ACACACAGTTTATTATCAAGTAAATGGCTTACAATTGTAGAGTCCTAAGTTCCCAATGAAAGAGAGAGAGTCCCTCCCTCATGCCCATTATATTGGGAGCAAGCCACGCCCTCAAAGAAGCATCCCTTCAACTGACTGGCTGCTCATAACTCTTCATCATTGAGCTAACTATGCCTGTATTAGGTTTCATCACCATGGGAGTAAGCACATTCTCAATTGCGAAACCTCTGAAAAAACTGGCCCACTTAACTTTACACAAAAATCTAACCATTACAGTCTTTGTTATCTTAGAAAAACAAGTAGGTATATTGTAATGGGCACAACTTTAAAAATCCCTGGGTATAGCTTTACTGGCCTTTCCTCACCAGTGTAATTTCAAGTTTTTAAAAAAACTTATTAATAAGTCCTATGATTGTTCTGTGCCCTTTGAGAAAATCTATCAAGATTACTCTTTTAAAATACCAAAAAGAGTCATCATAACTTTCAGAGCTTCCCTTTGAGCCTTGAATTTAACTGGTCCATCAGATCCTTTCTGGAAGCCACTGTTTTGATTGGACCTTTTTCTGAAGGCAAACTAAGGAGAAGAACACAAGTGTATCACTGAGAAACCTTGTATGCAGCCATCCACTCATTGCAGAGACATATTTACACACATTTTGTTCATATGCAAAGTTGGGTACAAGACATTCTTGTGATTATCAGAATAACAGGCCAAGTGGAGATAGAGCCAAATTTGATATTTGAAATATCCCAGATGGCAGAATGGACTGTATGATTGCATTGGACTATTATCACAAAACAAAAAGTGCATTGCTACTGAGTTTTTTCTGACTCTTAATGACCATACAGTACAGAGTAGAACTGCCCCTATAGGATTTCCAAGGCTAAAAATCTGTAAAGAAACAGACTACTCCATCTTTCTCCTGGGGAGTGGCTAGTAGATTTGAACAGCCAACATTTCTTTTAGCAAACAAGCACTTAACCACTGTGCCACCAAGGCTCTTCTACTGGCTTCAAATAGTCAAGTTCAACTACTAGTCAAAAGGTTCAAATCCACCCAGAAGAGACTCAGAAGACAGGCTTGGTAATCTGCCTCTAAATGTGTAATATATGAGGTCACCATGAGTCAAAATGAAGTCAATAACAACCAAAATGTGATTCTATAGGTAAGTTGATGACTTCCAAATCATGGTGTGTTTTTTTAATCAAGGCCTAGGCTTAAGGCCAGAAAGATAAACCAAGGTAAATATGGGAAGTCTAGTTAGATGATACTTGGAGACCAAGTTAGGCAGGAAGACACTGGTCATCAGGAAGTCAGACCTTGAATATAGGACACTAGGTCAACAACTGAGTTCTGAGATAGCATGTAGCCCCCTGGGATAAAGAAGACAAATCTCTCAATACTACTATGATAGAAGAGCAAGCAGAAAAAGGTTAAAAATATTTGAAGAAGGTCTAAGATTCATGTTAGACAACATGAAGAGAAACGACTTAAGAATTATTGGCATTCCGGAACAGGAAGAATCACACAAGTCCACAGAGGAGATACATGAAGAGCTTCTCGAAGAAAATTTTCCTAACATCCTGAAAAGCAAAATGATAAGCATCCAAAAAGCTCAACGAACTGCAGGGAAGATGGATCCTAAAAGAAAATCACCAAGATATACAATAATCAAACTCTCCAAAATCAAAGCTAAGGACAGAATCCTGAAAACAGCTAAGGAAAAGAGAGTTGTAACATACAAAGGCAAGCAAATCAGATCAAGCTCAGATCTCTCAACAGAAACCATGCAGGCAAGAAGGCAATGAGGAGACATAGATAAAACCCTAAAGGAAAAAAAAAAAAAAAACTTTCAACCAAGAATCCTTTATCCTGCAAAGCTGTTAATCAAATACAACAATGACATCAAAACATTCCAGGATAAACAGAAACTAAGGGATTTTACAAAGCCAACCCTGTGCTGCAAAACATCCTAAAGGGAGTTCTGTGGACTGAGAACCAACAAGAACAAATAACAACCAGAGATTGATATACATGGCAGCAGCATCCAGAACTGAACCAACAAATGCAATAGTCGAGAACAGAACAAAACTATAAAAACAAATTCAGAGGATCTGGAAGTTCAGTCTACGATCAAAACAATTGCAATATGAAAGAAGGTAAACACGTAGGAACAGAGATCCAGGTGGTGAGAAGTTCAGGCAGATTACAGGATAAAATAGACTGTATTAAATGGAGGGAAATGTTAATAGAATATAAGGTAACCTCAAAGGAAAATAATACTTCACAATATACCAAGAAATGAAAATCCAAGAGGAACATGGAAACATTAAAACTGTGAGGAAACTGACAAGAAAGAACACAAAAACATGAACTCAGCACAGGAAGATATGCAGAATAAAGAAACCAGTTGTTGTTAAGTGCCATTGAGTCAATTACAACTCATAGCGACCCTGTATAGGATTTCCGAGGAGCATCTGGTGAGCTTGAACTGCTAATCTTGCAGTTCAAACGGCTTTGCAGTCTGGCACATTAACCCACAACACCACACCACATAGCACCACAAAACAAACAAACAAACATAACGGTAGCAATTAATCCAAACACCTAGTGGTTATGAATAGGGCTGTGAACCACAAGATCAGCAGTTCAAAACTAACACCTGTTCCGTGGGACAAAGATGAGGCTTTCTGATCCCATAAAGATTTATGGCCTCAGAAACTCCCAACCAAAAAAAAAATCCAGGTCCAGATGGCTTCACTGGTGAGTTCTACCAAACATTCAGGGAAGAGCTGTTACCATACCTACTCAAAATATTCCAGAATATAGAAGAGGATGGAAAACTTCCTAATACATTTTATGAAGCAACCATAACCCTCATACCAAAACCATGGAAGGATAATACTAAGAAAGAAAATTATAGACCAAGATCCCTCATGGACATATACGCAAAAATTCTCAACAGAATTCTAGCTAACAGAATCCACCAGCACATCAAAAAAATAATACATTATGACCAAGTGGGTTTTATAAAAGAGAAGCAAGGATGGTTCAACATTAGAAAAATGATCAACATAATCCACGATATAAATAAGAAAAAGAAAAGAACCACATGATTATATTGATTGATGCAGAAAAGACATTTGACAAAATCCAATTTGAATTCCTGATAAAAACACTCAACAAAGTAGGTATTGAAGGGAAATTCCTCAACATAATTAAGAACATATATACAAAACCATGAACTATCAACACTCACAGAAACAGCAGTCAAGAAATCAAAAAAATGTATTGCATTAGGCAAATCTGCTGCATAAAGTGTTGAAGAGCAAAGATGTCAGCTTGAGGACTAAAGTGCGTCTGACCCAAGCCATGGTATTTTCAATAATATCATATGCATGCAAAAGCTGGACAGTGAATATGGAAGACCGTAGAAGAATTGATGCTTTTGAGTTATGGAGTTGGAGAAAATATTGAAAGTGCCATGGGCTGCCAAAAGAATCAATAGATCCATTTTGGAAGAAGTGCAGCCAGAGTGCTCCTTGGAGACCAAGATGGCCAAATGTCGTCTCTCATACTTCGGACATATTGT
>NW_006408586.1:6694498-6695767 GCF_000296735.1 Chrysochloris asiatica
CTCCTATTAGAGAGATATAAATCAAAACAACAATGAGATATCATCTCACACCAACAATAACAGCAAAGATCAAAGAAGTAGAGGACAATAAATGTTGGGGAGGATGCGGAGAGACTGGGACGATCCTACATTGCTGGTGGGATTGCAAAATGGTCCAACCTCTCTGGAAAGCAATATGGTGCTTCCTCAGAAGGTTGGAAATAGAAATACCTTATGATCCAGCAATTCCTCTACTTGGTATTTATCCTCAAGAAATATGACCCATAACATGAGTAGATATATGCACACCAATATTCATAGCAACATTATTTACAATAGCAAAAAGATGGAGACAGCCTAAGTGCCCATCAATTGACGAATGGATAAACAAACTTTTGTACATACACACAATGGAATATTATGCTACGTTGAAGAATAACAAGGAAGCTGCAAGCCACTACATAACATGGATGAACCTGGAGGACATTATGCTGAGTGAAATAGTCAGTCCCAAAAGGAGAACTACATAGGACCATTATTGTAAAAGATTAAGAAAAAGAACCCACTCTAAAAGGTAAAAAAACAATTTTTGCTGGTTACTGGGATGTATGTAGTGTGTTGAGGGGTGGGAGTGTAAGTGGAGCACAGGGTAGGGAATAGCTTGGGTGCTGGAGGGGAAGGGAATGGAAGAACAAGGTAGATGGGAGAACAGTTAGGCAGGTTTGCATGGACTAAGTGGAACAGAGGTAAATAATGATCTATGCACAACCTTAAACAACAGGGCTCTGGGATACAGGTATTGAGGCATGGTTTGAATCTTGGTTCCCCTTGCCTTCCATTGTGAAATAGACACTTGAGGGGGAGAGAAAGGAATAGCCAGAAACATCACCATAGAAAGTTTGTAAGTCCATCTTCAGCCTATAACTGATTGAAATATCTGAAATGGGGCTACAACTTGCCTAGTGAAGGAAGCTTCCTCCGGAGCCTTTTCCTTGCATAAAACCATAGGTGGATTCCTGAACCCCATCCAGAAGCTTCTGTGGTGAGAAATTTCCACTTGAAAGGACAAGCAGACAATCCTGGAGTGGCTAGAAGAACAGACGATATTTCTTGAAAGAAAGACCAACAGGAAAAATAAAAAAAATAATAACAGCAGTCTGATTGACTACTATAAGAACAAGCCAGTTGTTTGCCCAGAAGTCATCAAGGCAAGTGGTCAGGTACCCTCAGAGCAAACCCCTTTCCAATACTAAGACTCAAGGGGAATACAGGAGCAGGCATGTGGTTTGG
>NW_006408586.1:6697433-6699479 GCF_000296735.1 Chrysochloris asiatica
AGCCCAATTTGTAACCACTATACTACCAGAGCTCCTTAGGTAGCTATCATTAATTTTATAATATTTATGAAAAATGTAAGCAACAAGGGACTTTCTTAAATTCTTAAGTCCAGATTAATCTGGAACCCAAAGCAGAGTTGAATACATGGAATAGGGTATGAAGAACCTGAAGAAAGGAAAGAATGTTCTTTTAGTTGATTCCCTGGGAACATTATTACCTATAAATTTTATAGTTACTTACCATATGCAGTAGTCATGGTGGTTTGAATATCTATTAAAGATTACAAAAAAACACCCTATTATGTGCCAAGAAAGACTTGAGCATTAGTAATATAGGCTTGAAATAGTCACTGTGTCTACTCTCCTGGAGTTCATATGCAATTGGTTGATGCCCAAATGGGTATGTAAAACAGGGACAGTAATCCCATATCCAATGTCTTACCTAGACTTGTGAGACATGAGAAGTTTGCTAAGTAGGATTGCATTTTGTTATGTACTCATGAAGAAATCCAGTGTTAGCACAAAACTGACACTAAGGAAAACAGAGATAGGGGAAACATAGATAACTGATAACATTATTGAGCATCTGATCTGATGATGTTGTTTGTGTTGTTAGTGCCGTCAAGTCAGTTCCAATTCATAGAAACACTGTATTAGATTTCCAAGGAGCAGCTGTTGAAGTTTAACTGCCAAACATGTGGTTAGCAGTACAGTGCTTATGCTACAATGCCACTACAGAACTCCACTATACCTAGTTGTTTTTATTACTGTTGAGTCTTCCAACTCATGGTGACCCTACATAGGGCTTGGTTAGAACCACTAACCTTGAAGTCAGCAGTTCAGTGCTTATCCTAAAGCACCATACCATGATTCTGGACTTTGGTTATGTGAAATAATGTGTAAATCAGTAATAGTGTATAAGCCAGATAATAACAAACAGGTATATTCTGTAAAATATGGCCTTGGTGATAAAGATAATGCTGTAGAACACATAATAGAACTCTGAAAAATCAATGATTTGTTCATTTCAAATACCTTCTTTAGACAGCATAAGAGATGACTATACACATGGACCTCACCAGATGGAATACATAGAAATCTGATTGACTACATTTGAGGAAAGAGACGATGGAAAAGAGCCATATCATCAGTCAAAACAAAGCCAGGGGCAGACTGTGGAGCACACCATCAATTACTCGTATGCAAATTCAAACTGAAACTGAAGAAAATGGAAACAAATCCACAAGAGCCAAATATGATCTTGAATATATACCACCTGAATTTAGGGATCATCTGAAGAACAGATTTGATACATTAAACACTAAAGACCGAACACCAGAAGAATTGTGGGATGACATCAAGAACATCATACATGAAGAAAGCAAAAAGTCTTTAAGGAGACAAGGTCAAAATGGATGTCAGAAGAGACACTGAAACTTGCTCTCCAGCGTAGAGATGCTAAAGCAAATGGAAGGAATGAGAAGTTCCAAGAGCCAAACAGAAAATCTCAAAGATCAGCTCTAGAAGATAATGTCAAATATCACAACAAAATTTTCAAAGATCTGGAATCAGAAAACCAAAAAGGAAAAACACGCTCAGCATTTCTCTATCTGGGGGAAATGAAGAAAAAATTCAAGCCTCGACTTTCGTTATTGAAGGATTCTCTGAGTAAATTATGGAATGATGCAGAAAGCATCAAAAGTAGATGGAAGGAATACACAAGTCACTGTACCAAAAGGAAATGGTTAATGTTCAACCATTTCAAGAGAAAGCATATGATCAAGAGCTAGTGGTACTGAAGGAGGAAGTCTAAGGTACATTGCAGGAATTGGCAAAGAGCAAGGCACCAGGAATTGATAGAATAAAAATTGAAATCTTCCAAGAAAGTGAGGCAGCACAGTACGCACTCACAGATCTCTGCCAAGAAATTTGGAAGACAACTATCTGGCCCACTGATTGGAAGAGATCCATATCTGTGCCCATTCCAAAGAGAGGTGACCCAACAGAATGCAGAAATCATCAGACAATCTCTTTGGTATCCCATGC
>NW_006408586.1:6700450-6703182 GCF_000296735.1 Chrysochloris asiatica
GACATATTGTCAGGAGGGACCAGTCGCTGGAGAAGGATATCATGTTTGGTAAGGTGGAGGTTCAAAGAAAAAGAGGAAGACCCCCACTGAGATGGAGAGGAAGACCCCCAACAAGATGGATTGGCCAAATGGCAGCATCAATGGACTCACGTGTGGCAACAGTAGTGAGGTTGGCCCAGGATCGGGCAGTGTTTTGTTCTGCTGTGCATAAGGTCACTATGAGTTAGTACCAACTCGATGGCACCTAATAACAACAACAATATTTTGTAATTTAGAGCAGAAATTTCCAAACTGACATAGAGTCCAGGAACTGAATCAGAGTATCTGTCCACTAGTCTAATTTTAGCAAATAAGGTAGATCTTTGAAGCAATAAATCTAAATACAATGTGTGGTCTGCTGTGGTTCAAGTAGAAAGATATCAAATCTCCAGCATGACAGGAAAGGAGTAATGTTAAGAGGATGGAAAGAAGATGACCAATGAAAAACCAAAATATTTCTTAAAAAAAAAAAAAATCTAAGGAGAAAAAACATAGGAGACAGAGAGCCAGGTCAAATACTAAAGAGACAAAGTAGCAAGCTGTTTTCCCAAATAATTTTTTCCAGAATATTTACTTTTTTACAGAATTTAGGAGACAGTTCAGTGTCTGTGATTTGTATTTGTCTTCACAGTTTATAAAGATATAATAGGGTGGAGAGTATTTTGCCAGTTAAAGAGCACTGACCTTAATAATTCTTATTACAGTGAACTCACCATCTCTTTTGAACTATTTTCACCTACTCTGATATTTCTACATTTGGCTCAGTTTTACACTCTATTGATATATAGGTAGAAACAGTGTAAGAGCTTTGGATTTAAACCCTAATATTTAAGCTGTTTGTTTTAGGACAACCAGCTACTGTTATTACTACTTGGTTCTTCTGATTGTCAATTAAAAATATATTTCATTGTATTCTCAAATTTAAGGGCAAGTGGTTTATTTAAACAATATTAAAGAAACAACTAGAAGCAAGATGAGCATTTAAAAAATCAAAATATCAGTTTTAAAGGATTGACTTGAAAAGAAAGACCTCAACACTAGCATAAACTGTAGTATTCATTAACTATTTCTTACATTTTGAAAAACTTAAATACTGTTATTTCAGAATGAACACAATTTTATATAGAAATAAAATTAAATTAAAACAATAGCTCATTGTTAAAATTCCTTTCTGAGGATACCAGACATAATTGAGTTATATTAACTCACGCAAAATAGGACCCAGTGGTCACATCCTGATTACCATTCTCAATTAACACTGCTACATTTTTTTAATGTCTATGCTTAATGTCAAAGCATTAGAGGCTTCTAGGATAAGAAATCTATTAGTGTTTCAAAAATATGTTCTAAACCAGACAGACTAGAAACAGAATAAAACCATATGTCATATATACTAAGGTAGTAATTTCAGCAATATGAATTAATCAATTTTCTCAAGGGAAGACTCTAATTTTAAAAACAGTAAAGGAAGTCAGTATTGAACACTAGCTGAATCAGTTTATTTAAGATACAAAACAACAAATCTTAAAAGATTCATGAAACATTATATTTGAAGGAGAGAATATTTCCATATTCTAACTGTCAAGTGTATCTATTTGAATCAAATGATAGCCTTTCCATTTGTTCCTGCTCAAAACTAGTGAGTCTCACAGGGCTTGGCAAACAGTGTGCACTCAATATATGGTTCTTGAATTAATGAAAGGGGAGCGAGATGTCAAAAAAGAAAAAAAGTTAAAATGTAGGGTTATAATGGGTAGAAGATGGGAACAATGGAATATAGATATAAGCTCTGGTCCTGCCTTTGCCTTTATCTATGTGCAAATTATTTGGCACTCAATTATAACATTTATAAATTTGTATTATTGAGTCTCTCAAATCCCTCACTACTATCAATTCTACCACCAAAGATGTGGCACATTAAAATAAAAATAAAAAGACCATAAAATATTCTGGAATTTGAAACAAAAAAAGAAAGTATGAAAAATGGCCACAAATTAGTAAAAATATATGACTTGAAATGTATTTGTTTTTAAGATTGAAACTATTTGGATAAAATTAGATGAAAATAACCCCTTAAGGTCTGAATATATCTAGATGGCAAAGTACAAATATTTTGAAGAAGAGCAAAATTTGCAAATGAAAGAGATTATTATTAGAAGTTGTTCATTCACATATTCAGTCAACAAACATAGTAAACGTTTTCTCAGGCCAGCTACCCTAAGCGTAGAAGGTTTAAGAATAAATAAGGGTCATTCCTGTTCTCTAGGAAGTGTCAGTCTGGCGATGAATTTACAATTTCATTAGAAATGTAATTTCATGCAAAAAAATAACAAAAAAGAAAATTGAAAAATAATAAATTGAGACAATATTAGAATAGCCCTCATACTAATACATTTATATCTATTGTTACATGCCATTTGGTCAGTTCTGATTCATAGTGACTCTGCATAGGTTTTTTGAGGAGCAACTGGTGAATTTGAACCACCAACCATGCATCATATATTTATGGAGCTCTGGAAGGTAGTGGATTATGAGCTGAGTTGCTAATAAAAAAAAGGTCAGCAGTTTGAATCTACTGAATCAGTTTGAATTTGCTGAAGAAAGATGAGGCTTTCTGCTCCTATAAAGATTTACAGCCTCAGAAACCCTATAGAATGTCACTATGATATCTTTCAACAAAGTGAAGTGGCACT
>NW_006408586.1:6710752-6712081 GCF_000296735.1 Chrysochloris asiatica
CAATAGTGAATAATTGTTATCAGGACTGATTGTGAGGGTCGAAAGCAGTGATGCCTGAAATGGAGCCAGAGATGATGACTTGGAGTGATGGAGCAGCTGGAGATTTTAGATCCAGAGAGGGAGAGTGACTGTGTGCTGAAGACCTGGGGGGCACTGGGGGAGGATTGCATGGAGGGGATTGTAACCATGGCAACGATACGATATAGGATATAATGAATGTAAAACTAATGTTCTCCCATGTAAACTATCACATAATTCACAATAAAACATTTAAGAAAAAAAAAAAAAAAAGACTTACTGAAGAGTCAAAACACTATCAGGAAGTCCCCTAGATAACAATGTAGTGTATTACTTATAACTGCAACCTGTTAAGATGGAAAATCAAATAGAATTCATTTGATTTGGGTTTGTGAAATTTTCATGTGAAAAAAACAGGCAGATTGAGATGCCAGACAGTAGTTATAGGACAACCAGATATGGTTGGTATATTTTCAAAGGCAGAGGTCCATTTTTAAAAATCTAAATGGAATCTCTATGTTTAAGAATGCCCATCCACCGAAGTTCAGAAGGATTAGGAAGTGAGGAGGAAGGGAAATACAAAGTACAGGAAGGAAGTGAGATACGTGATGTTGCATTGTAGGGATTTCAGTCTATGACATGAAACATAATGTATATTAATTATTGAATGGAAAATGGATTTGCTCTCTAAACCTCACTTAATAATAAAAAATTTTTAAAAAAAGGTCAATGTTAAACTACTTCAAGAGGTAGCATATGATAAAGAGCCAATGATACTAGATGAAGAAGCCCATGATACATTGAAGGCACTGGAAATGAACAAGTCACTGGGAATAGACACAATACGAATTGAAATCTTTCAAAAAAGTGAGATGGAGGCACTCACTCATCTATGCCAAGAAATTTGGAAGACAACTACCTGGAAGAGATCCATATTTGTGCCCATTCCAAAGAGAGGTGACCCAACGGAATGCAGAAATCATTAGACAATATCATTGATGCAAATAAAGTTTTACTAAACATAATACAAAAATGGCTGTGACCATACATTGACAGAGAGCTTCCAGAGGCTGAAGCCAGATTCAGAAGAGGATGTGGAGCAAGGGATATCATTGCTACTGCCAGATGGATCTTGGATGAAAGTAGAGGATACCAGAAAGATGTCTGTTGTTGTTGTTGTTAGGTTTCATCGAGTTGGTACCAACCCATAGTGACCTTATGTACAGCAGAACAAAACACTGCCCGATCCTGGGCCAAGTTCACTACTGTTGCCACACTTGAGTCCATAGATGCTGCCACTTGGCCAATCCA
>NW_006408586.1:6712450-6716913 GCF_000296735.1 Chrysochloris asiatica
TGGCCAGACTTCGTCTTTCATACTTTGGACATATTATCAGGAGCAACCACTCACTGGAGAAGGATATCATGTTTGGTAAAGTGGAGAACCGGAGATAAAGAGGAAGACATCCAATGAAGCATCAATGGGCTCAAGAGCAGCAGGACTGGGCAGTGTTTTGTTCTGTTGTGCATAGGGTCACTATGAATCAGTATTGACTCAATGGCACCTAACAACAACAACGTGAGTCAGAACCAACACCATGGCACATAACCACCACATACATACATAGCCGTGCAGTTTTATTTTACACGGCTCTTCTAGCCATGTTGTTGTTGTTGTTTTTAGGTGCCCTTGAGTTCATTCCAACTCATAAGCGACCTTATGCACAAACAGAATGAAACACTGCCAATCCTATGTCATCCTCACAATCATTGTTAAGTTTGAGCCCATTGATCCTGAAACTGTGCAAATACATCTTGTTGTGGGTTCTTCCTTTTTCTCTAATGCTACACTTTCCCTAGCATACTGTCCTTCTACACAAACTGGTCCCCTCCTGATGATATGTCTGAAGTATAAGGGATGAAGTTTTGCTATCCTGGCTTCCATGAAGCAATGTAATTGTATCTCTTCCAACACAGATTTGTTTTTTCTTTTAGCAGACCATGGTAATTTTAATATTCTCAACACCAAAACTCAAATTCATCAATTCTTCAACAGTCTACTTTTTACACAGTCCAATACATATGAAGCTATTGAAAACACTATGGCTTGGGTCAGACACACTTTAGTCTTCAAAATCACATCTTTTAAACTGAACACTTTCAAGAGGCCTTGGGAAGCAGATTTGCCTAATGTAATACCTCATTTAATTTCTTGGCTGCTACTTTCATGAGTGTTGATAGTAGATCCAAGCAAAATGAAGTCTTTGCCAACTTCAATCTTTTCTCCATTTATCATGATGCTATTTACTGGTCAAGTGATAAGGATTTTTGTTTTCTTTACAATGAGGTACAATCCATACTAATGGCTGTGGTCTTTGATGTTGTTGTTGTTGTTAAGTGCCATCGAGTCGGTTCCGACCCATAGCGACCCTGTACAGGGTTTCCGAGGGTGTAAATTTTTACGGGAGTAGAAAGCCTCATCTTTCTCCCATGGAGCAGCTGGTAGTTTTGAACCACTGACCTTAAGGTTCGCAGCCCGATTTGTAACGACTATGCTACCAGAGCTCTAAGTCCTATTTGCTTTTAGCAAGCAAGTTTTTATCATGTACATATCGCAGGCTGTTAATAAGTCCTCCTCCAACCATGATGCCATGGTTTTCTTCATGTAATCTAGGTTCTTGAATAATTTGTTCAGCATAAAGATTGAATAAGAATGGTGAAAAAATACAACCCTGGTGCACACCTTTCCTGATTTTAAACCATTCTGTGTTCTCTTGGTCTATGTACAAGCTCCTCATGAGTACAATTAAGTGTTCCAGAATACTTATTCTTTTCAATACTGTCTACAGCTAGTCACGAACCCCGCAGCGAAAGCTTTCACATAGTAAATTAAGCACAGGTAAACATCTTTTTGCTAATCTCTGCTTTCAGCAAAGATTCATCTGACATCAGCAATGATATCCCTCAATCCACATCCCATCTGAATCTTGTTTGAACCTGTGGCAGCTCCCTGACAATGTACAGCTACAGCCATTACTAAATTATCTTTAGCAAAATTTTACTTGCATGTGATATTAATGATATTGTCTGATCATTTCCGCATTCTGTTGAGTCACCTCTCTTTGGAATAGGCACAAATATGGATTTCCTCTAATCATTTGGCTACATAGCTGTCTTCCAAATTACTTGGAAAAGACAAATGAGTGCCTCCAGTGCTGCCTTGTTGTCTACCAAACCTTCAGTGCACCTTGGAATTCTTCCTTCAGTATTATTGGCTTTGTTCATATGCTAACTCTTGAAATGGTTGAACATTGACCATTTGTTTTTGGCACAGTGACTCTATGTATTCTCTCATCTTTTGATGCTTTCGGCATAACTCAATATTTCGCCCATAGAGTCCTTCACTATTTCAAGTCAAGGTTTGAATTTTTTCTTCAGTTTCCACAGCTTGAAAAATGTGGAGCGTGTTCTTCCCTTTGGTTTTCTAACTCCAGGTTTTTACACATTTCATCATAATATTTGACTTTGTCTTCTCAAGCTGCCCTTTGAAATTTTCTGTTCATCTCTTTTACCTCCTCATTTCTTCCATTGGCTTTAGTATGTCTACATTGCAGAACAAGTTTAATAGCCTCCTCTGACATCCATTTTGATATTTTCCTTCATTCTTGTCTCCTTAATGACACTTTGCTTTCTTCCTATATGATGTTCTTGATATGATTCCACATCTTTTCTGGTCTTCAGTCATTAGTCTCTAATGTTTCAAATCTCTTCTTGAGATGATCTCTAAATTCTGGTGGGATATACTTAAGGTCATATTTTGGTTTTAGTGGATGTGTTTTAATTTTCTTCATCTTCAGCCTGAATTTGCATATGAGCAATTAATAATCCATTCCACAGTCTTCCCCTGATCTTGTTTTTACTGATTATATGGAGCTTTTCCACTATCTCTTTCCACAGATGTAGTCAATTTGATTACGGAGTATTACATCTGGTGATACTTATGTGTATAGCCATCTTTTATGTTGTTTATAAAGGTATTTCCAATGAAGAAGCCATTGATCTTGTGAAATTCTCTCATATGATCTCCATCATAGTTTCTATCACCAAGGCCATATTTTATAATGACTGATCCTTCCTCTTTATTTTCAACCTTTGTATTCTAATTGCCAATAATTATCAATACATCTTGATTGCATATATGATAAATTTCAGACTAAAGAAGTTGGTCGAATTCTTCAATTCCATCATTACTCGCTTTATTGGTTGGTGCAAAATTTGAATAATAGTTGCATTAACTAGTCTTCCTTGTAGGTGTATGAATATTATACTATCACAGATAGTGTTGTACTCCAAGATAGATCTTGAAATATTCTTTTAGATAATGAATGTAATGATTCCTTCTCAACATGACATTCCCAGCCTAGTAAACCATGTGACTGTCAGATTCAAAATGACCAATACCAGTGTGTTTCAGCTCATTAATGGCTAGGATATCCATGTTTTTGTGTTCCATTTCATGTTTAATGTCTTCCAATTTTCCTAGATTTATACTATGTATACTCCATATTCTGATTATTAATGGATGTTTACAGTTGTTTCTCCTCATATTTAGTTGTGTCCCATCAACTAAAAAAAATTACAAATAAATTACTCCTTTTACTTTGAGGAGGCAGCTCTTCTCCAGTCATATCCAACTTAAGCAGCTCATTTTACAGCATATATATGACAATATTCTTGTGCTCTTCATCATGTTTCAATATTCAGTATTCTGGTGCTTACAGTGTTCTACTGTTATCCATAAGGTTTGCAGTGACTAAATATTTAGAGTTGTTGTCAGTCTCTCCTTCATAGTCAGTCTTAGTCCAGAAGCTCAGCTGAAACTGGTCCACCATGAGTGACCCTGCTAATATTTAAAATACCAGTAATATATCTTTTAGGATAACAGCAACACTCAAGCCACCATAGTGCATAAAACTGACAGACAAGTGATGGATACTAGCCATAGCCTTTGTAAATCCTACCAAATGGCTGGTAAAATCATTCAGATTGCAAACATTTCCTTTCTTCCTGGTGGCCATGGGTAAAAACAGGTAGAGACAGACACTGACATAAGATTCTATTGTGATTGACTGTTTATAGATTCACTGTGATCATAATAAGTTGGAACCAGTTTTTGGGATTGGTCATTTGTCATACTGCTGGATTAAAAAGGAGCCATCTCAAAAACAGGAATGGGGGATCTCACTGTCATCAAGAAAGACGAGCCATGTTTGGAGCATGTCATTTAGACCATAGATCCTGCACATTAAACCTCTTAAATCCAGGAACAGAGCCGTGGCAATGAAGAAGTGGAGAAGTGGCAACAGAAGAGCTAGCAGAACTAAGAAAGAAACTTGACAAAAACACAGAATACAATCAATACAATCAGCCAACTGGACCTTTTAGATGTGTACAGAGCATTCAACCCAACAACAACACAATACACATTCTTTTCGTGTGCCCATGGAACATTCTCCAAAATAGACCATGTTTTGGGCCACAAAACAAATCTACATAAATTTACAAATATCAAAATACTAAAAAGCATTTTCTCAGGCCATAATGCTATCAAATTAGAAATCAGCAATAGAAAGACCAAGGAAACCAAGTCAAATTCATGGAAACTGAATAACACCCTGCTGAAAAGTGACTGGATAGTAGAAGAAATCAAATGCAAATTCACAAAGTTCCTAGACATAAATGAGAAGGAAGACACAACATACTAAAATCTTTGGGACACGGCGAAAGCGATGCTGAGAGGACAATTTATTGCAATAAACG
>NW_006408586.1:6725033-6738792 GCF_000296735.1 Chrysochloris asiatica
AAAGTGTTGAAGAGCATGTATGTCAGTTTGAGAATTGTGTGCCTGACTCAAACCATGGTATTTTCAATAGCCTCATATGCATGTGGAAATTGGGCAGTGAATAAGGAAAACTGTAGTACAATTGATACCTTTAAGTTTTGATTTTGGAAGACAGTATTGAAAATACAATGGACTGCCAAAAGAACAAACAAGTCTGTATTGGAAAAAGTATACTCAGTGTGCTCCTCGGAGGCAAGAATGGTCAGACTTTGTTTATCATACTTTGGAAATATTATCAGGAGGGATCAACCCCTGAAGAAGGGTATCATGTTTGATAGAGTTGTAAGTCAGAGAAAATGAGGAAGATCCTCAATGAGATAGATTGGCACAGTGGCAGCATCAATGAGCTGAGGTGTAGCAACGATTGTGAGGTTGACCCAAGGCCAGACTATGATTCATTTTGTTGTTCATAGGTTTGCTATGAGTCGGTACTAACTCTATGGCACCTAACAATAACACCAACAAATTTGATAAAGCATGGAGCTAAAACTGAGTGCCTTTGATTAAAGGCTTATGACAAAATAGAGTGCTTTGGAACATTTATCAAGAGTGCTAAAGAAGCTTTATAATAGTGCTCAAGCAGGGCAGAGGTCAAAGATCAGAGGGAGGTGTACAAGACTTGAAGATATGTATGCTGAGCACTTCTGATTCTGAATGAAACCTATTGTAACTTAATAATTGTAAACTAATAAACCCCATAATCATGACTGTGTCTGGGATATTTGTGGCCATTACAATGAATTACCAAACTTAGCAGAGATGCAGAGTGCCATGTCAGAATTGGCAAAGGAGTAACTCTGACCCCTGCTTCCTAGGAATCAGCTTTTGGCTGATGTTGAGTTTGATTCTGCTTCTCCCTTGTAAAATCAGAGGAAGTAAGATGCTGCACATACGGTATTCTCACAGGTATCTATCGCACGATATAAAAATGTAATTGCTAGTTTTACCTTGATTTATTGTTTGTTGCTGTTACTTGCCATTGAGTTGGTTCCAGCTCATAGAGACACTACACACAACCAAACGAAACACTACCTGAACCTGCAATATCCTCACAATTGTTTTTACATTTGAGCCCATTGCTGCTGCCACTGTGCTAGTTCATCTCATTAAGGGTCTTCCTTTTTAAAGCTTCACATTACCAAGCATGATGTTCTTCTCCGGGAATTGAGCCTTTCTGGTAACATGTGTGAATTATGATAAACAAAACCATGCCATCCTGACTTTTAAGGAGCATTCTGGCTGCATTTCTTCCAGCACAGACCTCTTTGTTCCTCTGGAAGTCCATGGTATTTTTCCAACACTTAAATGCATTGATTCTTCTATGGTATTCCTAATGCATTGTTCAATTATACATACATAAATGGTTGTTTAAAATACCATGGCTTGGATCAGACACATCTTAGTCCTCAAAATAACATCATTGCTCTAGAACACTTTAAAGAAGTCTTTTGCAGCCGATTTGCCAAATGCAATACACTTGACATCTTGATTGTTGCTTCCATGAGTGCTGATTGTGGATCCAAGCAATATGAAGTCATAGTTTGTAGTCTTGGTACGGCATTGTAGGATAAGCACTGGACTGCTAACCACAAAATCAGTGGTTCAACCCCATTAGCCACACCAGGGAAACCTTATACCAGGCCACTATAATCATAACCTACTTGATGATGTTTAACAACAGCAACAGCATACATATTGTTTAGTAGAACAGATTACATTTTTCACAATCTAACTCCATCTACCTTTCTTTTTCATATTTCTTTAGGGTAAATGTTGACCATTTATTCTTATATAAACAATGCTGCCATTAAAATGATTCCAACTCATAAAGACTCTGTGGAGTATCGTAGAACTGCTCCTCAGGGCTTCCAAGACTAAATCTTTCTGGGAGCAGACAGTCTCATCTTTCACTCATGGAGAAGCTAATGGGTTTGAACCACAGACATTTCAGGCCAGTGCTAAACTCAGTGCATCACCAGAGATCCTCACGTCTCATAAAGATGATTATTTAATGGAGCAGAGTATTTATGGGTGATACTGTTTATTTTGTGAATTAATATGTTAGTTGACTAAAAGATGGTCTCTGGGAGTGGCTTCAGTTCGAAGTTTAAAGAATACCTCTGGACAATAATCTTTGGGGTTTCTCTAGTCTCTACCAGTCCAGTAAATCCAGCCCTTTCTTTTAGGAATTTGAGTTTTGTTATACATTTTTCTCCCATTCAATCTGAGACTGTGTATTGTGTTCCTGATCAAAATTGTTAGTAGTGATAGCCAGGCACTATTTAGTTCTTCTGGTCTTAGAAAACGGGAGGCCATACATAGATCATATTGTGTGTGGTGCTGAAGGATAACTAGTTGACTGCAAAGTCTATTTGAACAAAAGGTTGGCAGTTCAAACCCACCAGCTGCTCCTATGAAACCCTATACAGTGTCACTATGACTTGGAACTGACTCAACAGCACTGAACAACAACAATTAGTCCTGTTGAATAATTTATTCGGTGAATCTTTAATTTCCATTGTTCTCTTTTAGTATAGACCAATAATTATTTAATGTATGGCCTCTTACAAGCTTCTGAGACCCCTTTTGTTTTGTTGTGAAGTGCTGTTGAGTCAACTCCAACTTACAGTGACCCTGTATAGAGTTTCCAAGGAGTAGCTGGTGAGTTTAAACTGCTGACCTTGTGGCTCACAGTTTGGGACAGATCCTACATTGCCACACCAGGAGTCCCCTGATACTACTCACCAAACAAGGATGTACAACATTATCTTTAGGAACTATGTTATAACAATTGAATGAGAACTCCATGATTTAAAAAATATTATACTGAAAAACTGGAATATCAGATATTGGCATTTTAGTTTGCTTGGATCCATAATCAACATGCATGCAAATAGCATTCAAAAAATCAAGACTTAATGAACTAGTCATCCCCTGCAAAAGGTTTCTTTAAAGTTTTAAAGACCAAAGATGTCAGTTTGAGGGGTAACCTTCTCCTGACCTAAACCAGAGTATTTTCAATCACCTCACATGCATTCAAAATTTGTATAATGAATAAAGAAGATCATAGAAGAATCAATGCATTTGAACTATGGTATTTTCACAGAATACTGAACTGTACTGCCAAAAGAACAAACAAATCTGTGTTGCAAGAATGCTCCTTAGAAGCAAGAAGAACCAGACTTCATCTCACATTCTTGGGACAAGTTGGCAGGAAGAACCTGTCCTGGAGAAGTATATCATGCTTGGTAAAATGAAGGATTGGCAAAAAAATAGGAGACCCCCCCGAAGGAGACAGATCGATACAACAGCTGCAATGATGGGCTCAAACAACAATGATTTGTGAGGATAGCACAGAATGGGGCAATGCTTTCTGTTTTGTGCATAGGGTCCTTTGAGGCAGAACCAACTGGATGGCACCTAACAACAAAACAACAACTAGAAATTATTGCTAATTATTGCCAAAAACCAAACAGATCATTTTCTCACCAACTTGTTTTTATAAAAAATGGGAAAAGAACTGAAATTATAAGCACTTTTTCATTGATCTATCTGATTTCTGCTAAAATTAATACCACATATTGCAGAAAATCTGCAAGAATATGTCCATATGTACTGGAAGAAAATGCAATAACAGCAACAACACCTACTAAAAACTACTAAACTACTAAAAAGTCCACCTTGCAAAAATGATGTTCATGTGTGCTCCAGTGGTAATTCATTGTTGTTTTTTTACTTTTGGACAAAGATTGGATCCAAGTGCTAGAATAGTGCCAGGTACAAGAGAAACTGCCAAACCAAAGATATACACATTGTCACTGAATAGATTCTGACTCATAATAACTCTGTATAGGGATTTTCTGTCTTAACGGGAACCGAAATCCTCATCTTTCTACAAAGGAGATGCTGTTAGGATAAATCTGACAACCTTGTGGTTAGTACAATAGTGCTTACCCTATAGAACTGGCAGGGACAATACTTGTGAAATGAAACATATGTTTTTGTTTAATTTCCCATATTTTACAAACATGTTGTTATTGTTAGTTGCTGTTGAGTTGATTCCAACTTAGAGTTGTGATGGAGTACAACTGTGCTCCATATGTTTTTCTTGGCTATAAACTTTATAGGCCACTCATCTATGTCAGTTTGTCATACTATGGTGGCCTGTATGTTGCTGTGATACTGGAAGTTATGCCACCGATATTTTGAATACCAGAAGTGTATTCTACCCCAGGTAGACATATATCTGGTGAACTTCCAGACAAAGACAAACTAGAAAGATGGAAAAGCAGACTACTTCTGAATGATTAGCCACTGAAAATCTTACAAATTGCAGCAGAACACTGTCAGATATAGTACCAAAAGATGAAATCATTATGAACAGCAGAAGAATATTATCAGATACAGTGCCAGGATAAGAGTCATTCATGTTGGAAAGCACTCAAAATATGAGTAGGGAAGAGTTGTATCCTCAGAGTAGAGTAGACCATGATGATACAAATGGAATAATGCATTCAAGACCTAAATTTACTGGTGAAGTACAACTTAAAATGAAGAGAAATAGCTGTAAATATCCATTAATAATGGGAACATGGAATGCATGAAGTATGTATTTAAGAAAACTGAAAGTTGGCAAAAAGGAAATGGACTGCAAAAGATCAATATCCTAGGCATTAGTGAGCTGAAATGGAAGGGTAGTGCCTATTTTTGAATCAGACAATTATATGGTTTACTATGTTGGAAACGACAAATTCAAGAGTAATGGAGTCTCATTCATTGTAAAAAGAACATTTCAAGATCAATCTTGAAGTACAATCATATGTGTAATAGGATAATATTCATAAAACTGCTTGGTAGACCAGTTAATACCACTATCAATCAGATTTACACACCAAACAATAAGGTCCGTGATGATGAAATTGAAGAATTCTACCAACTTCTACAGTGTGAAATGGATCAAACATGTAATCGAGATGTATTGGTAATTTCTGGAGATCGGAATGCAAAGGTTGGAAACAAAAGGAGAGATTGGTGGTGGTGTGCCATGGAACCATGGAACCATGAGTTCTGACTCATAGCGACCCTGTACAGAGTTTCTGAGGCTATAAATCTTTACGGGAGAAGAACACCTCATCTTTCTCCCACAGAACTGCTGGTAGTTTTGAACTGCTGATCTTGAGGTTAGCAGCCCAATTCATAACCACGACATTAGTTGGAAAATATGGCCTGGTTGATAGAAATGACATTGAAGATTATGTGATAGAATTTTGAAAAACCAATGACTTACTCATTTCAAATATCTTTTTTAAGAACATAAAAAGTGACTATACACATGGACATCACCAGATGAATTATACATGAATAAATCTGACTACATCTGTGGGAAGAGACTTCCTAAAAAGATCAGGCACAGATTGTGGAACAGAACATCAATCGTTATATTCAAGTTCTAGCCGAAGGTGAAGGAACTAAAATCAAGTCCACGAGAGCCAAAATATGACCTTCAGTGTATCATACCTGAATTTAGAGACTATTTCAAGAGTAGATTTGATGCATTAGACACAAATGACCAAAGACCAGAGAAGAACATCATACCAAAGAAAGCAAAAGTCATTTAAAAGCAAGCAAGGAACAAAATACTAAAATAGATATTACAGGAGACTCTGAATCTTGCGCTCCAGCATAAAGATACTAAAGCAAATGGAAAAAATGAGGTAGTATAACAGCTGAGCAGAAAATTTCAAAGGGCAGCTCAAGAACAAAAAGCAAAATATTACAGTGAAATGTACGAAGACCTGGAGTTAGAAAAACAAAAGGAAAGAACACTCTTAGCATTGCTCAAGTTGAAAGAACTGAAGAAAAATTTGAGCCTCAACGTTCAATATTGAAGGTTAGCAAGGACAAAATATTGAATGATGCATCAAGTCTACTTTTGAAATGCTCTCTAAATTCAGGTGTGATATACTGAAGGTCATATTTTGGCTCTCGTGGACTTTATACATGCCACAATTGATCAATATCCCTCTAGATAGTAATCTCTGTTCTAAAAATCATGAGTAATCTTTTTCTCTTATTTCTGAATATCTGTGATATATAATACCCTTAATGGAATACAAGAGTCTCATTCATTCTTTGCTCTTCATTCTGTTCTTACTCAAATGTCAAGAAAGAAGCTATAGGAAAAGACAAAAGGATCCTAGGCCTCCATATCTCACAGAGCAGAAAAGATACACATACCTCCATTCTTTTATATTGTGCTACTCAAATTTGTTCCTGACTGCTCTTTTGCCCATCTGGCTACATTTTTCTTTAGTATATAAACTTTGGATATGTTCTTACTGGAATATTTCAGATATCGTGTTTTAAATGAAAGTATATCATTATGCCTAGGTATCTGTCATATTTCCTTCTATTGAATACAGCTTTCTATGATAAAAAATAGCTAATTTGAATTTTTGTACCAGAGTTGAATTTGTCTAAAAAAAAAACCTTGAGGCATTTGGGTTTATAGAAATTATGTTCTGTCAAAATATTTTATAATGGCAGCATTAAATATTGCCCTAAGGAAAAATATAGCAAAAAGTTGACTGAGAAATAATATCTTGGTGTTATGCCACATAAGAATACATTTTTTTCCTGGAGATAATATTTTATTGCCATACTTTTACAAGAGAATCTATATTTGCCCACAAAGTGGAATATTTAAATGTGAAAGTTAAGGATTCATGATGCATTACTAAATTACGAAGTTGACTGCTACTTTCATACATTTCTGTTCATAAAAGCCCCCTTTCCACTTTAGAATAAATGAAGTGGTTAATAGTTTGGGCAGAGTACTTAGCTTCTGAAAATAGCCTGAAGATAAAGGATGACATTGTGATAAATATAATATACAACTGACAATTTACATACAGTGCTGGTGCATACAGTGATACTGGGTAATTAGCAAGAACCCCTGGCGACTATCTGTATCCTCCCCTCCATCTGTTGCTTCACTTATTGTTTCAGACAATTAGAATATTGAGAACTGCTTTTAATGTTTTTTCAGTGAGGTGAAATTTTTAGAAATTTGTGTGTAGGCTTGTTTATGCATACATATTTGTAAATAACATACAGCAAATATTTAAATGTTGTTAAAATATATATGTATATGTGTTAGATTATATAACAACATACATGTATATATATATTGTTAGATTCTGTCAAGTTAGCTTTGAATCATAGCGAACCTATGACAACAGAATGAAACATGGCCTGGTTCTGTGCTATCCTCACAAGTATTGTTATGCTTAAACCCACTGCTACTGCCACAGTTTCCATTCATCTCATTGAAGGTCTTCCTCTTTTGAACTGACCCTCCACTTTTCAAGATGCTGCCCTTCTCCAGGGACTGGTCACTCCTAGCAACATGTCTAAAGTATGAGGGGTGAAGTCTCACCACCATTATTTTTAAGGTACAGTCTGGCTGTACTCCCTCCAAGGCAGATTTGATTTTCGTTCTGGCAGTCTATGGTACTTTCAATATTTCTCTTCAGCACCACAATTTAGATGTGATGATTCTTCTCTCGTCTTCCTTATTAATGGTCATGTACATATGTTGTTCTTGTTAGGTGACAGGAAGTTGGCACTGGTTCATAGTGAGCCAGAATGAAACAACAGAACAAAACACTACAAGGTCATGGGTCATCCTTACAATTTTTAGGTTTGATGCTATTGTGTCCATCCATCTCATTGCGGATCTTTCTCTTTTTCACTGACTCTCTACTTATCTAAGCATGATATCCTTCTCCAGTAACTAGTCCCTCCTGATACTATGTCCAAAGTATGAGAGACTAAGTCTCACATTCCTGGCTTCTAAGAATTCTGTCTGTACCTCTTCCAAGAAAGTTTTGTTTGTTCTTCCGGAAGTCCTTGGTACATTTACTATTCTCTAACACCATAAATCAAATGCATCAATCCTTCTAAGGTCTTCCTTACTATTGTCCAGCTTTCACATTCCTACAAGGCTATTGAAAATACCGTGAATTGGGTCTGGCACAACTTAGTCCTCAAAATGATATCTTTGCTCTTGAACATTCTAAAGAGAACTTGTGCAGAAGATTTGCCTAATGCAATACATTGCATGGTTTCTTGGCTGCTGTCTCAGTGAGTGTTGATTGTGGATCCAAGCAAAGTAAAGTCCTTGACAACTTCAATCTTCTCCATTTATCATGAAGTTATTGATTGGTCCAGTGATAAGGATTTTTGTTTTCTTCACATTGAGTTGCAACCCATACTGAAAGCTATAGTGTTTGATCTCCCTTGGTAAGTATTTTAAGTCCTCTTTGTTTTCAACAAGGAAGGTTATATCATCTGTGTATTGCAGGTTGTTAATGAGTCTTAATACTATCCTGATGCTGTGTTCTTATTCATACAACTAAGCTTCTCGGATGTTTTGTTCAGCATGCAGATTGAATAACTGTACTGAAATAATACAACTCTAACACACACCTTTCCTGATATTAAACCATTTAGTGTCCCCTTGTTTTGTTTGAACGACTGTCTCTTGGTCTATGTACAGGTTCTTCATGAACACAATTAAGTGTTCTGGAATATCCATTCTTCTCAATGTCATCCATGGTTAGTCATGATCCACACAGTCGAATGCCTTTGCATAATTAATAAAGCACAAGTAAACATCTTTCTGGTATTCTCTGCTTTCAGCCAAGATCCATCTGATATCAATAAATATATTTCTTGTTCCATGTCCTCCACTGAATCTGTCCTGAATTTTTGGCAGCTCCCTGTTGATGTACTGCTACATTGATATTATTTGTATTTTATTATATTATTTATATATTTACTTATTTACAATATAATATATGCTCATATCATTTTTATACATGAGTTGTATGTATTATATAATAATTATAAATAAGTGTAATAAATACAGTTTTGTTGTTTTTGTTGTTAAATACATCATTTCTGTTCCAACCCATAACGACCCTGTATAGTTTTCCAAGGAACAGCTGGGGAGTTTGAACCACCTAACTTGTGGTTAGCAGTCCAGTGTTTATCCTACAGTGCCAATACCAGGACTCCAAATACTGATATATATATTTATATACATATTATTAATTTTTTTAAAAACTTTTAACACCAATACTCAAGAACTTTTCTGTATCTAGAATTGTTCAGGGTAAAGTATCTAAATATTTTGAAGACATTTTCATTTAAGTGTTTCCTTTAGGAAACAGAATCTTGAAATCAGTTGATCCTGATTCCTAGTGACCCTATAGTATAGGGAAGAACTTCTCTAGAGGGTTTCTGAGACTGTCATCTTTGTAGAAACACATTGCCACATCTTACTTTCTTGGAGCATCTGGTAGGTAGGAGTTCAAGACTTTCCCACTAGCAGACAAATGCTTAACCACTGTGTAACCAGGACTCCCTTTTAAGGTAACAAATTCAATTCTTAGCACTGTGAATACAATATCATATTTTAAAATCACATAGAGTGACAAAAATAGCCCATATCAGGGATATTGTCTTATGGTTTGATGATAAAAGAAATATTGTCTTTTTTTTTGTTTGTTTTTTTCCTTCTTGAATGTGATTCTAATATTTGTTAACAACATTTTGATGAATTCAGGGAGGAAGCATACTTTATAGAATAGTTGTTAAGGTAAGAACTATGGAGTCAGGCTTTCTGGGTTGAAATCCATGCTACTGGTCTCTTTACCTTTCTTTGTCATGTTTTTTCATTTTCTGTGTCATTTTTCATTTGTAAAATAGTAATCGTACTTATAGGTACATTGTTGTTGCTAAGTGTTGTGGAACAGGAAGCCTCATCTTTCTCCAGCAGGGCAACTGGTGGATTCAACCTGCTGACCTTGTGTTTAGCTTTTAGTACTTATAGTGACCCTGTAGGACAGGGAAAAACTGCCCTAGAGGGTTTCTAAGACTGTCATCTTTATAGAAACTGATTCTACTACATTCCAATATAGGTAAGTATGTTACAAGGATTCAAAGAGTTAATATTCACCACCACTTACGACAGTGTCTTTTACAAAGTACATTCTATAAATGTTTGCTAAGTGAATAAAAAATAAAATCTTTTATGTGTATCTTATCATTGCTTACTGTAGCCCTGAAACTGTGAACTGAACCAAAAATGTGCTAATGCTAATTAATCATAACATCCTTATTGCTTTCACATTATTCTTTGAACAATAGTTTTATCATTTATCAATAGTCATTATACAACGAATTGAATTTTCTACCCATAATCCTATTATGAACAAGATAAAACTGTTTTTATTTAAAGTATATCTATTATAACATTTACCGGTGCTCTTTTGATGTCTTCCAAATGGGATTAGGCCAATTAGTGAAAAAATAAACTGTGCTTATTAGTTAATGTACCCAAAATTGAAAAAGATAAAAAGCTAAAGAAAATCTTTCCAGTTCCAAGTGAATGTTTTTAATTGAACATGAGACTATGACTAAAACCCTGGAGGTATAGATTAGATAATTAGTCACAGTGTGCACTTTGCTGATCCCAATAGAAATTATCCAAATCTAAACCACTAATGATGGACAGTATAACATGAGAGTTAAATGACGACCCTGCTACTCTCTCCTAGTTTATCTATGTTTTCTTTCTTAATTTTTTTTAAAAAATACATATTTTCCTAAATCTCAGACCAGAAATAGGATGGAAAGTTTTATAACATAATTGTAATTCGTAGCAAAATAGTAATGCAACATAGACCAAAAAAAAAAAAAGAAAACTTACTTAACTGTCCCTTATTTTTGAAATAAGCTCTAACATGTAAAACAAACAATGAAGAAACACATCTTTTGTTCCCTGTTTTAGAAATATTAATACTACCAATATAATTTATTAGTTGAATAATCTGTCAATGATTCTAAAGTTGGAAAATAATGCCCCAATCAATTTATATTGTAGCTACACAATATACAGTATAATAAAAATAAAGAAAACACAAATAAAATCATACTATAATAAAAGTCTGTTTCTTTCTTTATATTTAGCACATTAAGGGCAGACTCATATAGCTGTCCTCTAGGTATATAGTCATACCTATTTTGTCTCAGAAAATAGATTTTGACTAATTAAGCATGGTAATAAATTATTATAAATTGTTCTTATATTAGTTAGCTTCTGTTATGCTACAAACCATCACAAAATGTGGCCTGTTAAAACAAAAATATTTATCATTATTCATTAGTCTACATGTTGGCTGAGTGGTTCTTTTAATCTGGGTCAGGTTTCTTTGATTTTAGCTGGGTTCAGGCATGTATCTGCAGTCAGCTGGATCCTGGTCATCTGGGATAGCCATACTCAGAAGTCTGGATGTTAGCCAGCTGATTTCTGGGCAATAAAGATAACCAGGCCATTCTCTCATCATCCAGCAGGTTAGCCCACAATTGTTCACATAGTAGTTTCAGAGTAAGACCATGGATAATACAATTGATAAACTGATTTTTTATTTTCCCCTGGCCTCAGAAACCTTGTCTATATAACACAACCAGGAGATAGAAATGTGTAAAAACAAAGCAAAACAAACATCCAACTAATATACTTGACGTCAGTTTCAGAAAGCCCTGAAACAGTGTAGCCACAGTTCAACTGAATGTTTATTCATGAGAAAAAAATTTCCAGAGTAAAATCTCTGGATTCCATGGTATCTATGCAAATTTTAAGTTAGCTGAATGGGAGAAGTCACTACAGAAGTGGATAAAGATTTGTCCATTTAAAAATGCTCATTCCATAGAGCCTAGCCAAGTTATCCTCCCAATTTGAGGATTATGGTATACTATAAAGTAAACATTTCAGCTATGGAATTCTGGGGTCATGCAAACAGTTAACATGCTTGGATGATATCTGAATGTTTGGGGGTTTGACACCACTTGGAAGAGAGATTTATAATGTACTCCTAAAAAACCAGCCATTGAAAACTCTATGGAGCAGAGTTCTTTGAACACATGTGGGGCCACCATCAGCTAGAGGCTACTTGCCTGAGGGTTACTTCACTTATGGCCAATAGGCCTGTAATACTGAACTGCAAGTATGTGAGAGTAACTCAAAAAGTGGTGCTACAAAATCACACACATTTTATTAACTAAAAATATCAAAATCTGAAGCTATTTTTCCTCAGTATATCCTTGTTCCCTTCTCTCTAACCTTTCCTTAAAAAGTTCTGAATGCTTCCATTAACAACACAACAAAACAACAGATTAGGGATTCTCCAGGGACTCAAATCATGTTCCTTTTCAACGATCTCTCAGTGTGAGGAACAAAAAGAAGTGATGGTGCTGTAGAGTTGATGGGGTAAGGTTTCCAAATGAAATGCTTGTAGGACAGCTGTTGCTCTTTTGAAGAATGAGCAGGTGTATTGTTGCAATGGAGAAAAATTCCCATTGTTTTGCCTGGACTTTTTTCTCACCAATGCAGTTTTCATTTTCTGAAAACTTCTTTGTAGTAATACCTTGTCACCATCCTGTGATAACTGGTCCAGAAGATCCCCTCAGAACCACGCTTTTGATTTGACGTTTTTCAGAAGGTACCCAGTTCAGACTAACACAAGTGTATTGCTTAGTAAACTTGTCTGTAGCCATTCACTGATCACAATGACATGTTTCTTGGTTTTGTTAAGTGTTATAAAGTCGCTTCTGACTCATAGTGACCCCAAAAGGGTTTTCAAGAAGTGGCTGGTAAATTTGGATTGCTGACCTTGTGGTTAGCAGTACAGTGCATATCCTACAGCACCATACCAGGACTCCAGTGACATTTTTAAACATATTTAATTCAGAATAAACTTAAAATATATTAACTGGCATTATTTTATTACTTATCCTTGTATTTGGCAACTATCTAGAGAGGTCTAATAACTCCTACTGTGAGCATACATAAACAATGCTAATCATTTGCTTTTTCTGTTCTTATCACCAGAATATTGCCTATATTTTGCAACAAATGTCACTTAGTATCAAAAGTGTTTCAACTTGAGTCTTTATAAAGTTGGTGGTAACTGTTAACTCATTCTCTGTAAATGTTATCAGGAGGGACCCATCCCTGGAAAAGGATATCATGCTTGGTAAAATGGAGGGTAAGGGAAAAAGAGAAAGACACTCCAATGAGATGGACTGGCAGAGTGAGAGCAGCAGTGGGCCCAAGCGTAGCAGCAATTGTGAGGATGGCACAGGACTGCAGAGTGTTTCACTCTGTTGTACACAGAATCACTGTGGGTCGGAACCAATTTGATGGCACCTAACAACAACAATCATTGTTGCTGTTGTGGTTAGGTGCCATCGAGTCGGTATTGATTCATAGTGACCTTATGCACAGCAGAACGAAATACTGCCTGATCCTGGGCCAACCTCACTACTGTTGCCATGCTTGAGTCCATCGATGCTTCCACTTAGTCAATCCATCTCATTGGGTGGTCTTCCTCTTTTTCTCTGACAGTCCACCTTACCAAACATATCCTTCTCCAGCGACTAGTCCCTCCTGACAATATGTCAAAAATATGAGAGTCGAAGTTTGACCATCTTGGCCTCCAAGGAGCATTCTGGTTGCACTTCTTCCAAAACAGATCTATGGGTTCTTTTGGCAGCTCATGGCATTTTCAATATTCTCCTCCAACAGCATAACTCAAAAGCATCAATTCTTCTACCCATCTTCCTTTTTTACCATCCAGGTTTAACATGTATA
>NW_006408586.1:6742437-6754512 GCF_000296735.1 Chrysochloris asiatica
GTCCAGCTTCGCATCCATATGAGGCTATTGAAAACACAATGGCCTGGGTCAGGCGCACCTTAGTCCTCAAGCTGACATCTCTGTTCTTCAATACTTTAAAAAGTTCCTGTGCAGCAGATTTGCCCAGTGCAATACGTCGTCTGATCTCTTGACTGCTGCTTCCGCGAGTATTGATAGTTGATTCAAGAAGAATGAAGTCCTTGACAACTTCAATCTTTTCTCCATTTTATTTATCTACCAAAAATTCTACAATGTTCTTTAAAACCTTCAGGATATAATTAATACTCCCATAAACATGAAAAAGAATTAAAAAAAAAACTCCATTGCTATTTGGCTATTACCATAAAGCCCAGAACAAAAGAAGCAGGTGTTCTCTATCTCCACATTTCAAACTGGATGTAGCATTATCTAGGGGGAATTTCTGAGAATGTCAAAACTAGATTTGGAACTCACTTCTAGACTGTGATGTCTACATCAAATCTTCTAGACTTGATGTGCCAAAGATTAAGATTAAGGTGTGCCAAACCCATACTAAGGTATTTTCAATTGCCTCATATATGTGTGAAAACTGGACAATGAATAAGGAAGATAGAAAAAGAATTTATGCCTTTGAATTCTGACATTGGTGAAAAATATTAAATACATTACAGACTCTAACTGGATGGTGGTGGTAGTTATGTGCCTTGGAGTCGATTCCGACTCATAGCGACCCTGTACAGGGTTTCCGAGGCTCTAAATCTTTACAGGAGCAGAACACCTCATCTTTCTCCCGCGGAACAGCTGGTAGTTTCAAACTGCTGACCTTGTAGTTCGCAGCCCAATTCCTAACCACTACGCTACAACGTCCTTAATCACTTTCCATTACCAGAGACAATATTAAGAGACAGGGCTCAGAGAAAAGAGCATAGCATCCATTGTGTATCAATATACAGAAGGACAAAGGAATGGGAATCTCCCAGATCTACCTCGCTGAGGAAACAAAAGGGGTTTATAGCTATCTTGGGCATGGGATTGTTATTATTAAGTGCCATTGAGTTGGTTCTGACTCATAGCAACCCTGCATAGGGTTTCCAAGGAGCATTTTGGGTTTGAACTGCCAACCCTGGGGTTACCAGTCCAGTGTTTATTCTGTAGTGCCACACAAGAGCTCTTTATATGATTAGAAAGTAGAAATCAGTATCAATGGTACAATCAGATAAACACATAACCTAAAACCCATAACCCATTTTAAAACACTCAAGTTTAATCTTTTCTTCTCCACTCTTACACTATCCTCATTCATATGCATATAGCCTTGGGCCTTTGGCAGGATGTTATCAGTAGGTTTTGGTCCCCTACCAGCCATCTTGTCTAAGCAGTCTTGTTTCTGCTCCAGGCAACTTCAAGAGCTGTTTTCCCCCCTCAGCTGTAGCACTTTATCGATTATGTTCTTATCAGCTATTACAGGTAACCGTAAGCAAAGTAACCACTTAGGAATCAAAAGTTTCACTTCCCATGTTCTTTTCTCTCATAAAGCCCATGCTCCCATGAGTCTGGAACCATTGCAACAAATCCCACTTCTGATATTAACTGCAAAAATGCCATGTCTGACTTTCTCTAGCTTCAGAAGGAGGAGAATCATATAGAAAATTTATTCCAAGGTCAATTCCTATGAGGTAGAATTCATACATGCCTCCATCTTGCAACCTTCTTTGTCTTCTTCTAATGCCAACCTTCCCTCTCACAGCATTTTTTGCTTCACATCTGAGTTTGATAATCTGTTGCAATGATTACACAGAATTTATAGATAATACTTACCATTATGGAGTCCTGGTATGGCGCTGTGGCTTAATGCTCCAGACTGCAAAGCCGTTTAAACTTCAAGGTTGGCAGTTCAAGCTCACTCAAAAACCCTATACAGGGTCACTATGGATCAGAATCGACTAGATGGCACTTAACAACAACAACAACAACTAATGATTACAGGGTTTATTAAGGAAATAAATGAGGTACAGTACAGGAACAGAAACAACTCAGAAAGCAGCAGTTCCCCATTCAGGTATGTCTCTTCTCTACCTTACTGCTGGTACGACTCCTTTAGCCAGTCTATAAAAACCCAAAAGGTCACATTCTGCAGTCCAGCCTTCTGCCTATAGGTACTCAGCTTTACTCAATCTATGGACTAGGAAATCCACATCTTCACTGTCTCTCCTATTGTTGCCTCTGCTGCTATTACTTTTTCCAAGAAGGAATCTCATGCTCTGCTCATGGTTCTTTCTTGTATAGTTAAACTAAAAACTTTCTCAGTTTCTCCAACTTTCAGCAACCCCCATTCCAGGACTACCAGAAGAGTTAACATATCTGTGTCAGAAGAACAGCCAAAATATTCCTCAGAAGCTAGCATGACAAGACTTCATTTGGACATATTATCAGGAGAGATTAGTTCCCGGAGAAGGACATTATGTTCGGTAAAGAAGAGGGTCAGCAGAAGATTAGGAAGACTCTTAACAAAATGGATTGACACAGTGATTGCAACAATGGAATCAAACATAGCAATAATTGTGAGGTTGGCACAGGACCAGGAGGTGTTTCATCTTGTACACAGGGTAGTTATGGGACAGAACCATCTCTATGGCACCTAACAAAAGCAGCTTGAAGTTGGAAAGAATTCTTTTGAAGTGATTTGGCATCCAGCCTCCCTCCACAGCTATACTCACACACATACCAACACATCCCCCGGAAAGGGAAAAGTGGTTCTTCCATCTCACCCTAAACTCAGTAAAAGGATCCTTAATGGAAATATTTGTTGTTGTTAAGTGCCGTCGAGTTGATTCCGACCCATAGCAACCCTCTATAGGGTTCCCAAGGAGCAGCTGGTGAGCTTGAATGACCAACTTTGCAGTTCAAATGACTTTGCAGTGTGATGCATTAGCCCATAGCACTACACCAGGACTCCATTGAAACACTTAGACTCCTTGAAATTTATGAAATATACAGAAACTGGTATCAAACTTAAACCTTAAAAATGCCACTAAAGAGAGACTGATATCAGAATAAAGAGGCTACAAAGGTAGCAAATTCCACTGAAGGTAGAAATGCTTTGTGTTCTCACTTGCTAAGCAAGACTGAACTTCTTTTAAGTGTTACCCTGAATGATTGTCTAGGGTCTGTGATGACCCTAATCATATGGTGATGAGACTATGAAAGAGTACATCTACGGATGGCAAGGGGTCTGAAGAAGGGATCATAAATCAAGCAAACAAGAATGGTATTAGGCATTTAAAGGCACTACAATTGAAAGGCTCTCCAAAGGAACCAAGATTGCATACAACAGGGAGTATCAGTGTTAGCAAACTGACAGGGCACCATTGCTAGATTACACTTGTGACAGTTAATAAACTCGTTTCTGTTCATCATTGTTGTTGTTGTTAAGTGCCATCAAATTGGTTTCTACCCATAGCAACCCTGCATCGGGTTTTCAAGGAGCAGCTGGTGAGCTTGAACCGCATACCTTGCAGTTCAAATAGACTTTGCAGTCCAGCGCATTAACCCACAGTGCCACATCTAGGTGTTGTCAATTCAATTTCAACTCATAATGACCCCAAGTTACAGAGTAATACTGCCCTGTGCAGTTTTCTAGGTTGCAATATGTATAAGATATTGTGGCCAAGTCTTTCTTCCATGGAGGTCCTAGGTATATTTGAACTAACCACCTCTCAGTTAGTATTTCCACAATTTCAATCATTGAACCCTAATGAGACCAGAGACAGTCTAGGTATGAGTAGGGATGGAGGGGATAAAAAGGGAGAAAGGAGCAGAACAAAAAGTATCACTGGTCCTGGATCAATCTCCCCAATTACTAGCAAAGAAACGGTTATTAGTTATTTGTATACAACATCCTGAGATATAATTGTTTTCAATTAAAAACTCTGTTGGCATGCATTTATGTATTTTCTGACATGAACTATAGAATTTAGATCCTCTTAGTCACAGATACTCTGTATTTTGAACAGAAGTATAAAATTTCCTTGTGATTCTTAGGAAGGAAAACAAAACATTAAAACCTTTGAGAACTTTCCTCAACGGTAACAAATAAATGTTTATAAAACAAAATTAACTTTCAGGCTAAAGTATTTTAAGAACCTGGGGAAATATTCTCTAGTAACCCCTCTGGCACCATTTTAATTATAATGCAATGAGTCCAATCTATTATAATATGAACAAAAATCTATTTACTACAACACATTAAGAAATCCAAATATCTGGAACAAGTCATATCTCATTTGCTATTGCTGATTAAAACAAATAATGGGGTAAGATGGCTTTCCATCTTTTTTTTTTTTTTTAATCACCACTAACATTTGTGTCCAAGACTGTTTTGAAAGAAAACTAATCCTTGACAATATATAATTTTCTAAATTATAACCATATAAAACATAACTTGAGGATCTATTCCTTAGTGTGTTTTTTATGATGATTTAGAATTTTCTACCATCAGTATTTTGTGTATTTTCTTAAACATATTTAGGAAATCTTTTTCAAATATGTCACCATAATATGCCAAAGTATGCTTTCTTAAGTTGCAGAAAAGTGAAACCTTCTCTCTTCACCATTATCATGAGCTACCTCCTATTATTTCTCTGACATTTATTCAAAAAAAAATTTTTTTAAGACAGTATAGAGTATTCCCCTAGATGTTCAGGCAAGTTATATGTGTATCACATATAACTGAGCCAGTCCTGGACTTAGTCAGTGCTGTGCACAAATGTATCACTTGATTCTTATAGAACTTTTTCTACATTTTCATTCACATCACAGTTGTCAGCACTTTTTTTGTGAGATTAAAGATTTCTCAAACTCCTGTTGGTATATCATTAGTTCCACTTTACAGACAAAACAAAATCTTGAAAAGACAGATTTTCTTTGCATATATCAAGTGATTTTTCCTGAAGGGCACTTTCTCTTTCTTTATCCAGTGTATTTTTAAATGTCTCAGGTGATAAGGCTGGCTGTTCAACCAAGTTCAGGAACACTCTCTTTTTCCATCTCATTATCTACCACTGTGAACACAAACCTGCTGTTTCTCTCTGCTGATAATCTATCATCTAACAAGTGCAAGGATGACTTCAAACCACAAAAGCAAAGAGCAGTCATGGATTTAGTTTACATTGATTTATACATTGAAGCCCACAGACAAAAATATATTCAATTCATTTTCTGGCTCAAGTTGTATATAATGCTCCTTTTCCCTCCTCATCTCCCTTTTGGAAACTATACTAAACTATACCATTCCATATCATAACATACCATACCATACCATACTGTTCCAAAATAACTTGTTAAGTGCCCTTGAGTCAGTGCCAATTTATAACAACTCTAGGGTTTCCGATGAACAGCTTGTGTGTTTGAACTGCTGACTTTGTAGTTTGCAATCCAGTGTTTTTCCTACAACACTACATCAGGAGTTCTGGCAAAATAACTAGACATTTTAAAAAGGAGAATAAATGGATTAGAAAATCAATCCAAAGTGTCTATCTAGTGTCTTAAAATTTATTTCAATAATATTATCTTTCTAATGGAAAATCATTGTCTGCACATAACTAGAAACCAGAAGGATATCCTATTGAAGGACTGTCTCTCCTAAATGTCCTTATTCTTCCTTTATTATGCTATCTCTGGTCCCAGGATAGCAACATTAATTTGACATGGCTGAATTATGCTACCTACTGTTTGCTGTATAACACTTTCAGTGCCTCAGGCTGGGTTTCCCGCTTTGGGGATAGGGGCCAGAAAGACATTTCTAACTCTACTGTAGTATATGAGAAGCAATTAAGCTACAAGTTGCTTAGCTGTAAGCAGTTAACCTTACAAACCTAATAAATTATTTGATTATATGGAATGCTTAGAACTTTGAACCCTTGTGGTAAATATGCATGAAATTGCAAAATCTGTGTTATTTTCTTTGTTTTTGTCACTTAATTATTTTTAAATTGCACCTCTTATTCTATGCTTTGGAATGTACAAATAGAAAATGCTATGGATGTGTATGATCTTTCATTCCCAAATAATTTTATTATATTTCCTTTGCCACTGTCATTATCATTTATTTTACTTGAAGATTGTACCACTTTATTTCTACACATGAGAGGAAGCAGCACTTTGTTTTGATCCCTTCTCCTCAATTAAAAAAACAAAACAGGCATACAACCCTTTATAGACACTAATGAGCCCAAAATAGTCTGTAATTAATTTACAATTCACTACTAGATTCAGAAATTAGCTAACACTGCAAATTGCACTGACCATGATCAGGCTTTTAGTAATAAGGCCTATTGTGTGAAATGTGCAAGTCAGCAGAAACACAAATAAGAACCTTTCAGCTTTAAACACTACTAGAATATAAATTGAACAAAGCAAGATGAAATGTGCATATTTTAAAAAAGAAAAATAATTAGCAACTATGTCTAGCATTAGCTCAATTAATAAATTACATCAAAGTACACTTTTTGTACAATCATTTTGTGAGGTCACCCTGTCAGAGGCAGCAAAAGAGCAAAGTTTTGCCATTTTTTTCTAGAACCTAAGTAAAGCTATAAGGAGCTCTGGTAGCATAGTGGCTACAAATCGGGCTGCAAATCTCACAGTCAGCAGTTAAAAACTATCAGCTAGCTGTTCCACGGGAGAAGGATGAAGCTTTCTGCTCCCGTAAACATTTAAAGCCTCGTAAACCCTATGCAGGGTCGCTATGAGTCGGAACCGACTCCACGGCACATAAAAACAACAAGAAGTAACGATATGCCAAGCAGCCTTAGTAAATTTATTTCTATTTTTATTGTTGTTAGGTGCTGTCATTTCGACTCATAGTGACATTTTGTACAACAAAACAAACTTCAGAATTGAGATTACACTTGAATCCATTGCTTCTGGCTCTGTGCAAATTCATCTCCTTGGGGGTCTTCCTCTTTTTCACTGACCCTCTACTTTACGAAGCATGATGTCCTTCTCCAGGGGCATGCAAACAACCTTCATATTTATTTTGAAAATATGCAAATTTAATAGTTACTTTGTAGAATTATTTAAACTATCACAAAGAAAGAGGAAATATTGTCTTATTATTTTATAGCTGAACAATTACCTAATCCTCTTTATGTCAATTCCTGAGATAGCTTTGCTTCTTAGAGAAGTACTCTGGCAACCAAATCACAAATTTATTTTCAATCTTTCCATCCTTCTATATTATATTCAGTAGGTGTGGCATTGTTAGATAAGCCCTGAACTGCTAACTGCAACATCGGTGGTTCAAACCCACTAGCCACTCATCAGAAACCCTGTACAGGGTCACAATAAGTCAGGACTGACAAAATGGCACTTAAGAACAGCAATAACAACATTTAATATTTAATATAATATCTATGTTGTGGTGGTTCATTTGTTTACTTCTAAGGAAATCCAACTTTGAGCTAGGGATTTTTAAATAGTTCAAAAGTTACAAATGGCATGCCGAATCAAAGCACATCCTTCACTTTTTACTCCTTGAGTTTGAATTCCTAGCTCAACATTTAAATCATTTGTTGAAAGGAGAAATTATTAAATCTATTTGGGCTTCTGGTGTGGCACACTAGGATCAGCACTGGACAGCGAACCAAAAGGTCAGCAGTTCAAACTCACATGCTACTCCTTGGAAACCCTATATAGGGTCAATATGAGTCAGAACCAACTTGACAGCACTTAATAACAACAACAACATTTAATACTTGCTTTTGTGCCATATCCTAGAAATGACTAGTGAGAAACAGTGCAAAGGACAACATATAGTGCTGCATCAAAGAATCTAGAAAAGATCTTTTTCTTTTCATTTTGGAATCATCACTGACTTCCAGACCTCAACTTTCCTAAGCCTCCTAGGGAATTCCGTAGCTCATAACCAACCTTTTTGATTTTCAATAATCCTCATCCTTTGCTACCTCCAATCCTCACATTTACAAGAGTGCAACTTTCCCTTGTTGAAACACTCATTCTTGAATATCACTCAAATGAAAAATGGATACATGACTTCTTCCTAGTCTCAGAAAAATCTCATTTCAATTTCTTAATAACTTCACCAAAAAAGAAAGCAAAACAAACTTTTGCTCCCCCCAAAACTCCAGATGCTGTCTGTTACCACACATTGATAATCTTATATAAAGATTCATTTTTTTCTCTATTTTTATAGCATGTTGTTCTGCTTATGAATTGTATACATAGTCAATTATCTAAGCTAATGAAGGCAAGCTGTGGGAGAGATAATTAAGAACAGTTGATAATCTACCCAGCTATTAGTGCAGGTGTCAGCAATGAGACTGGCTTGGGACATCATTGTAGGACATGTGTGGTGGGGTAAGGCCAGGTTTATACCAAGATATTTAGAGTGTTGGGGAGAAGTCCCTAAGGAAGGATGGGAGAATCAAGCCTGGTGAGGAAGAAAACTTTAAAGCAGATGATCACTCATTAATTTAAATGTGTGGATAATCGGGAATTTACTGTTATCTGTATATTTAAATCTGTTTTAAATGTTACAAAATGCTACAGTTAGCTTAAAGTCATATTTGATTTATATCTGGTGTTGTTTCCCCATGGGTTATATTGCTAAAAATTTCACAAATGTGTCCTAGTGCTCAGTAAAGGGACCAATATAGTTTATCATCAGCCCTGAAAAATCCTTTAGTGTATATATACAAGGGTCATCACTGTTGGTTTTATACATAAAACTGAGAACATACACGAGATTATACAAAATGTATGATCCATTAATCATTAATCAATTTGCTTTTCAGTCTTATGTCCATCAAACTTTCTGTTTACATGTGCAATAACAGGTGAACACATTCTTACTAATCCATTAACTATTACGTAAAGGTCTATTTTACACTTTACTAGATCTATGTGTGGTGCTCTAGGATAAGCTCTGGACTGCTAACTACAAAGTCGGTGGCTCACAGCCATCCATTACTCCTCTGAAACCCTATACAGGGTTGCTATGAGTCAACAGCATTTAACAGACTTGAAGGCAGTTAACAACAACATACACTTTCCAAAGGAGTCTGGTATCATAGTGAGTTATGAGCTTGGCTGCTAACCTCAAGGTCTGCAGTTAGAATCAACCAGCAGCATCTTTGGAGAAAGATGGCTTTCTGCTCCCATAAAGATTTATAGCCTCGGAAACCCTACACAGCATTGCTATGAGTTGGAACTGACTCAACAGCACACAACCACCACCATCATAGTTTCTTGCCCTAATCTAACTTAAGTAATAGAGCTATTGTAAACATGCAAGATGGAGACAGTCCTTCTATGCTGTAATGCCATATTACGTATTTCAATACTCCACATTTGAAATGGATTCAAAACCAACCAATGAAAATAAGAAATAAATACCAATGTTGAAATAGCGAGAGTAGCCAGAAGTGATTTAGTGGTTTTAAAAATAAAACAAAAACAAAAAAATTGATAACAATAAAAACGTCTTGGCAATCCAGGAACATCTAACACTCTTATCAGCAAAGGCTTCAAAGGAGAAAAAGAGGAGCAGATGCAGACCTTTCAATTTATAACCATCCTCCCCATAGTTTTACACTGTGTTCTCCTTTGAGAAGCAGCACCCCAGAGTCTCAACTAGTGTTGTTTGCAATTACTGATACTATCCTGCCCTGATAGGTAGGAAGTGATAAAAGAAGCAATAAATCATTTTTCATAATCCTTCAGAGTGCAATCTAGCCTCAAACCTGCTTCACTTACAGTCCATTCATGGTCTGGAAGCAGAGCTTGGGTGGATTCTGCAGTCTCTGAGTGGAATTACCTCACATATTTTTCAGTGGATTAGCCTCTGGAGTATTTATTTTTCATCTCTCAAAGTCTAGTGAAATAGTATAGCCTATAAGTATTCTCACTGAGTAGACATAAATACCAAACAAAATATTAAAACAATTTTGCTTCCCAATATTTCAAATAATGTGATTTCTTTTGATAAACCTTCCAATACAATTTTCCAACTGGCTACAAAATGTTTAGGTATTTAGTAGATAAAAGTTCAGTTGATTTGTATGCCAAAAATTATAAAAGTTTTTGCATAATAGAGAGTTGGATGTCCAAGGAAATTAAATTTCAATATGATATAAAGTAATTCCTTCTTTCAAGGACAAGGATCTAGTCTATTCAATTACTAAAAATTAATAGAAGCAATCCATTTTAATTGGCTGCACTTTTGAAGGTAATAGGTGTTAACTTCCATTTTTATAAGAAATTTCCTTGTTAATGACTCAAAGATCTATTGTTTCAAAGATTTCCTGAGGCACATGATGCTAAAGATGAATGCAGTTAAGGGTGCTTGAATTCCTTTACAAGCCTATTATAAGTCAATATTCAATCAAAACGATTATTGCTAGCCATTAAAAATTCCACTAAGTATCAAGGGTAATAACTCTTTCATGTTATTACTGGGAATTGCTACAAAGCAAAAGGCTTTTGTGTTGCTATTTGCAAAGACTGCTTAATTTATCTGACATCCTTGGAAAAAAAAATCTGCTGCTCAACAAGGAAAAAAAAAAGTAGCTTTGTCCTTATTATCTCTGAACAAGAAGTGTCACAAAGCTCCAGGCTAGAATTAACATGAGATAGGCTATTATGGTTGTAAGAGTACTTAGCAGGCTTTCCCACTGACTTCAGGGTGATAATATATATGATCCCATGTAATCTAATCTGTCTCCTTCTTTGCTGATCTTTATTTGCCTCTCTCTTCCTCTGCTTCTTTACTAATATGCTTGCCTTTTTATAAATCATTGTAAAAATTAAGCTGCAGCATTTTCTACTAAAGTAACACCATTGGGTGGAGTTTAACCTGGGGCAAAGTCACTATTTATATGAAACATTTTTTTAAAAGCCAAATGCAACATTCAAGCATAGGAATACTGCATGATTTATACTGTAGAAAGTAAGCTGTCTCTGATATCCTGTTCACTAGAAAGTTGTTTGCACGTGTTATGAATTTGCACAAATAGGAAATTAAACAGAGTGTAAGAAAACAATCACTTAACCACTGTATCATTGTTGTGTTGCTCTCAATTGCCATTAAATAGGCTCCAACACAGAGCAATGCTGTGCACAAAAGAATGAAACACTGCCCAGTCCTGCACCATCCTCACAATTGTTACTGTTGAACCCATTGCTCCTGTGAATGTACCAGTCGAACTCATTGAGGGGTCTTCATCTTTTTTGCTCACTCTTCACTTTAACAAGCATAAAGTCCCATCCCATTCCAGAGAATGGTCCCCACTGATAACATGTCTGAAGTATGAGAAATGAAGTCTGGCCATCCTAGATTCTCAGGAACATGCTGGTTTGTATTTCTTCCAACACAGATGTATTTGTTCTTCTGAAAGTACATGGTACTTTTAATATTCTCAACACAATAACTCAAATGCATGAATTCTTCATTAGTAAATATTTTAAATCCTTTTCACTTTCAGCAAGCAAGTTTTTGTCATCTGCATATCAGATGTTGTTATGCAATGCTGATGACATTTTTGTCTTCATATAATCCAGTTTTCAGATTAACTGCTCAGCATACAGATTTAATAACTATAGTGAAAGGATGCAACCTTGGTGCACAATATCCTGATTTTAAATTATTCCATACCCCTTGTACTTTTCAAACAACTGCTGCTTGATCTGTGTACAGGCTCCTCATGAACAAAAATAGATGTTCTGGAATACCCAGTCTTCACAATGTTATTCCTGCTTGTCATGATCCACATAGTTGAAAGCCTTTTTCAGAGTCAATAAAGCACAAGTAAGCATCTTTCTGGTATTCTGTGCTTTTATCAAGATCTATTTGACATCACCAAAGTTGTCCTTTATTTCATGTCCTTTTCTGAATACAACTTAAAATTTTGGCAGTTCCCTGTCAATGTACTGGTACAATAATTTTGAATTATCTTCAGTAGAATTTTACTTGCATGTGATATTAATGATATTGTTAGATGATTTCTGCATTCTGTTGGGCCACCTCTTTTGAAATGGGCACAAATATGAATCTCTTCCAATTAGTCATGGAGCCTTTTG
>NW_006408586.1:6754612-6755816 GCF_000296735.1 Chrysochloris asiatica
TTCAATAACCAAAGTTGAGGCGTGAATTTTTTCTTCAGTTCCCCCATCTGAGCGCGTTCTTCCTTTTTGGTTTTCTGACTCCAGATCTTTGCATATTTTTTTGTAATATTTGGCTTTATCTTCTTGTGCCGATCTTTGAAATTTTCTGTTCAGCTCTTGGACCTCCTCCTTTCTTCCATTTGCTTTAGCATCTCTACACTGGAGAGCAAGTTTCAGTGTCTCTTCTGACATCCATTTTGACCTTTTCCTTCTTCCTTTTCTTCTTAATGACTTTTTGCTTTCTTCATGTATGATGTTCTTGATGTCATCTAACAACTCTTCTGGTCTTTGGTCTTTATTATATAATGTATCAAATCTGTTCTTCAGATATCTCTAAATTCAGGTGGGATATATTCAAGGTCACATTTTGACTCTCATGAACTTGTTTTTATTTTCTTCAGCTTCATTTTGAATTTGAATATGAGTAATTGATGGTCTGCTCCACAGTCTGCCTCTGGCCTTGTTTTGACATAGGACATGGAGCTTTTCCACAGATGTAGTCAATTTGATTTCTATGTATTCCATCTGGTGAGGTCCATGTGTATAGTCATCTCTTATACTGTCTAAAGAAGATATTTGAAATGAACAAATCAGTGATTTTACAGAATTCTATCATGCATTCTCCAACATAATTTCTATCACCATGGCCATACTTTCCAACTACTGATCCTACTTCTTTGCTCCCAACCTTTGCATTCCAACCAGTAATGATCAATACATCATGGTTGCATATTTGATCAATTTCAGATTGAAGAAATTGGCTTTAGTGTTTGGTGTATAAATTTTAATAATTGTGGTATTAACTGGGTTTTCCTGTAGGTGCATGGATATTATCCTATCACAGACAGCATTCTACCTTATGACTCATCTGTATATGTTCTTTTGACAATGAATGCAACACCATTCCTCTTCAATTTGTCACTCCTAGCATAATAAACCATGTGGTTCTCAGATTCAAAATGGGCAATACCAGTCCATTTCAGCTCACTAATGCCTAAGATATAGATGTTTATGCGTTCTATTTCATTTTTGACAACTACCAATTTTCCCAGATTCATACTTCATACATTCCATGTTTTGATTTCCAATGGATGTTTATAGCTGTTTCTCTTTATTTTGAATTGTGCCCATCAGCAAATGAAGGTCCCACAGGCTTTTCTCCCAC
>NW_006408586.1:6762456-6805275 GCF_000296735.1 Chrysochloris asiatica
GATTGTTCCTGTAGCACTTTCCTGACTTCTTCCTTATTTTTCTCAACTCCATTGTAAAGTGTTTTGAAACATTTTATAATCATTTTTCTGAATTCCTTATTAGGCATTTCCAAGCCCTACCCTCCTTCCAGAATGTAGTCCAGGTCTACTTCTAAGTCATTTGTCTCAGACATTTTATCTTGTTTCTGGACATGTCTGATATGGTCATCTGCTTTTGCTTCTTGGACATGTTTACTGTTTATCTGTGGCCTTAATAATACTTAATCAAGCGTGTGTTTTGGTCTTTTTTATGCTTTCTGATTGTTGCCATGTAGATGTGATCAGGATGTGAGCTTCCCTTTTCACTCTTCTTATTGCTTAACTCAGAGTAACTTTCATAGGTGTTGTCTGCCTCCCTGGTGTATGGCAGTGGTATTTGTTTGCCTGGATTTTGGTGTTTTATAGAGTGTGATTGTAGTTTGACTATATGGCAGCAATTGCTATCTCTTCTTGGGTAATAGAGGGAGATAAAGTTTCCCCAAAGGTAAAAGGGGAGCATAAAAAAGCAAAATAGCAGCAAAAAAAGAAAGAAAAAAAGCCAACAAAAAACCACCAACAACAACCAAAAAATTAGATTGGAGACTATAGTCTCTAATCACAGAAAGGGGAGCGGAGGAAGAGAAGAAGGGAGAAGAAAAATCTGGAACTTAATATGCGTATGACTTTAATGTCCTCTTTCATCTTCTTTCCTTCAATTCCGTCTGATAAATTTCAAGATGCAGCTATTGATTGTTATGGTATAACCTCAGGATTTAATTTAATTTTCAGCCTGTATTGTTTTTAAAGTCTCTTTCCCTCTCCACACCCTTTGTTCTGGTCTTTTTCCTATTAAAAAACAGTTCAGGGACGGCTCTTGGGCTGAGTATCTGTGCACATGTGTGGCAGAAGAACCCACCACTGGTGGGGATGGAGGGTTTCCACTCAGTCAGGCAACCCCTCTAGTCACCAAAATGGAGGTGCACAAACAGTGAGTGGCCAATAAACAGATACTAAAAAAGAAAGAAAGAAAGAAAGAAAATCAGAACAAAGCAAAACCAACAAAGTGTATTGTTTACCTTTGCTCTGAGGTCCCAGCGGCATTATTCCATGGTAGGTCTGTTCCCCCGCTTGTTGGCTCCAGGCCGCCAAGTCCGGCAGATTCAAAAGTACATTATTTCTTACTTCCTCTACAAGTTACATTAGCTATAAGCCTTCAAACTTTTAAAATATTCCTAACTATGTGATTCAGAGTTTTGGAGCTCTGCCCTGAAACTGCTTTGCCTGGTATTCTGTGGTATTGCTGATGGCGAACTTCACTGCACTTCTACCCTGTCCGTAATCAAGCCCTGCCTTCCTGCCATCCATTTTTGCCTTTTCTTTCTTTCCTGTCTTTTAATGACCTTTTTGCTTTCTTCTTGTTTAATATTCATGATGCCATCCCACAATTCTTCTGGTCTTCAGTTATTAGCATCTAATGTATCAGATGTATTCTTGATATAGTCTCTAAATTCAGGTAGGTTATATTCAAGGTCATGTTTTGTCTCTTGTGGACTTGTTTTAATTTTCTTCAGTTTCAGCCTGAATTTGCATATGTACAATTCATGAACTATTCCACAGTCAGCCCCTGGCTTTTTCTGGTGATATTGGGCTTTCCACCATCTCTTCCCACAGATGTAGCCAATTTGAGTCCTATGAATCTCATCTAGTGAGATCCATGTGTATAGTAGCCATTTATGTTATTTTAAAAAGATATTTGCAATTAATAAGTCATTGGTCTTGTAATATTCTATCATGTGATCCCCAGCATCTGATCTTTCCTCTTTGTTTCCAACCTTTGGATTTCAACTACCAGTAATTATCAGTGCATCCTGATTGCATGTTTGATCAATTTCAGACTAAAGAAGTTGGTAGGATTCTTCAATATCCAGATCACTGGCTTTAGTGATTGGTGCACAAATTTGAATAATAGTGGTATTGATTGGTCCTTCTTTTAGATATATGTATATTATCCTACTACAGACAACATCGTACTTCAAGACAGATCTTGAAATGTTCTTTTTTACAATGATGCTGTGTCATAGATTATGAACTGAAATGCTGTAATCTGGAGAACAGTGTTAATCATTCTGATTCAGAATATCCATAATTATTTTAATAAATAAGACTTGCTGTTTAAGTGCCATCTAGTCTGGGCCGACTCATTGGGACCCTGTATAGCAGGGGTGTAGAAGTTCCAGCCTGTGGGCCATATAGGACCCTCAGAATCATTTGGCCTGGCCCCTACCAAGGCAACTGCATTTCTTGTCATCACATATGTGGTGGTGGTGGTGCTGGTGGCATACATACCATGGAGTCTGTTCCAACTCATAGCTACCACGTATAGGGTTATCGAGGCTGTAAATCTTTGTGGGAGGCAAAAGTCTCATCTTACTTCTGCAGAACGGCTGGTAGTTTCGAACACCTGACCTTTAGGTTACAGCCCGACTTGTAACCACTTCGCTACCAGAGCTCCTAAGCCATTTCATTAGGGGTGAGTTAATTAAATTTGACCAAAAACAGCAGTCTAATTTTTAATTTGATCATTTTGCATGGTACTTGAATGATGTTATAAATTGTGTCAGAAAAAAGGTTCCCCAACCCTGCTGAATAGGGCTTCCAAAGAGCAACTGATGGGTTTTAACTGCTGACCTTGGTGTTAGCAGTCCAGTGTTTAGCTTACAACATTGTAATAGGACTCCTAAATAGTACTTTGTTGTTGTTTTTGTTGTTGTTAAGTGCCTCTGAGTTGATTTTGACTCATAGTGATCATGTATAGGGTTAACCGAGGAGCAGCTGGTGAATTTGAACTGCCTTCTTTGTGGTTTAAACTGACCTTGCAGACCAGTGCATCTATCTATCTGTTATTGAGTATGGTTCAAAGTATGCTTAAACTAAGGCAATCCCCCTGAAACTAACCAGAAAGAATGTATCAAAAATGATGTTTGAAGACTCTTAGGTCTTGATTTTTTCCAGGTGTTTCTACTTTAATTAATTAATTGATATTAATGCTCTTGGAACTAAAATGGCAAAGCATAGCAAAAAAGTAAATAGGTATGTCATTCAATATTTTTAAGAGTTTAGGAATCACAAGATCCCACAGATAAAATTTAATTTTACTTAAGTTCCTCTAAGTCAGCATTTTTCATCCTTGACACTGGTGGCATTTAAGACTAGATAATTCATTGTTTTAGGGGATTGTCTTGTGAGTTGTAGAATGTTTAGTATCATGTTTGACATCTGCTTACTAGATTCTATTAGTGTTCTTTCTTTCCCAACCATAACACACCATGAGTTGTGAAAAGTAGACATTACCAAATGCCCTTGGACAAAATCACCCTTGAGAACTTCTGCTTTGAATTAAAGGCCTGATTTAAATTTAGAAACGGCATAATTACACCATTACTAAATGCCAAATTCTGAATGGTAGAACTCAATTTCATTTTTTAAAAATAAAACACTTATTAGATCAGGCAATACAAAACTGGACATACATTTTCTATCCACATTCTGGGAATTTGAAATAATGTTATAAATAAACAAAGAACTTATGATCGAAATGTCAACCACTCATCTGTTTTTTTCTTTTAATTTCTGCTTTGAAAGCAAATTACACAATACAATGTAATGAGTGATAAATGACTTAAGAACAGAGTTTTGAAAACACAGACAGAAAGTAATTAACTGTGCCCAGGGAATCAGGAAGCTTTTTGAAGTAGTTTCCTTGGTCAGGAAGCATGGTAAAGATCTATATTGTTAAATATTAATTACCATAAGGCAAATTTGATTTGAAGAAAATTGATAACTATAACTTACATGGTTACATATAGATTTTAGTTTTCAGATTGTTGTTGTTAAGTGCTATCAAGTCAGTTCTGACTCATAGAGACCCTGTTAGGGTTTTTGAGGAGCAGCTGGTGGGTTTGAAACACTGACCTTGTCCAGTACTTATCCTACAATACTGGACTACCAGTTTTCAGATAGTTTGTATATTTCATGACCAAGATTTTGAAAAGTAAACAAGATATAACTAAGGGAAAAAACCTTTCTTTCTTTGTTATTCAGACCTTTATCTAAAATACTATCAGTAGGCATGAATACGATATTGTTTCTGTTATAGATATGGATGTCTTTGTCAAGGAAATAAACTCCTTTTTAAACTCTTTGACAACAGTAGAGCACAAGAAGACAATAGAAGAGGTGAAATAAAATGTCACATAAATGCTGATGAAGTGCATTATGCAAATTGATCCTATGCAAATACTTAAGTTTGTTGTTAGTAATAAAAAGACAGGGAACTTTAACAAATTTTCTCAAAAACAATTGCCAGTCATCAATAATAAATATATAATAAATGCAAAACCTAACCCTTGAAAAAAATAAGAATAGCTGACATTCTCACAGGTCCATGCTTTAACCTTGAGGGTAGTGCAGAGTAGCAAGAGTAAGTCGTGGTGGTGGTGGTGATGTGCTGTGGAGTTGGTTCTAACTCATAGCGACCCCTACAGGGTTTCCGAGGCTGTCAGTCTTTACAGGAGCAGAAAGTCTCATCTTTCTCACGAGCAAGAGTAAATAGCCAACATTAAAGGAACTTGGGATCAAAGAGAAAGTGCTCACAGACACTGTACTCTAGTAGAGGCCTGTTTCAGGGAGTAGTGAGAGAAAGATTGTTAGCTAAAAGATTGAAACCCACTAACTGCTATAGTGGGAGAAAAATGAGGCTTTCTGTGTCTGTAAAGACTTACAGCCGTGGAACCCTACATAGGGTTGTTATGAGTCTGTATCGGCAGCATATTTAGTTTTTTTGTTTGGTGCCGATTTCCCATAATAGCATTTCAACACTTTCTCACAGTCTCTTCTTTTCTTATCTTCACCTTACACCTCTAAAATCAGTTGTTTTCTATGGTTTTAATAATATTTCAAACACTGGTAAGAGTAAATCACATAACAGTACCTCATGGTATTGACACAAAATATGGTTTCTCATTTAAACGGAATCATCAAGGCTGCTAGCTATCACAACTAGCTTTCCAATTCCTCGAGAACTTTTTTTCATTTTTTCCATTATACTCATATTCCATACTCATAGAGAAGATGCATATCTGGCCAAAATGTTGTAGCTTCTCTACCATACTCAGTTATCTATGTATAATGCCACACATTGCTTTATTTATTCCATCTCTGAAATCAAATTTCTCTTATTCCAAGAGAGTAGACCTTCAGCCCATAAACAGGAATTTGTATTCTCTCCTTTTCCATGGCCTGATTCTTCCTTCTCTTTTTTGCATTATTGAAACTTTTTGCTTCTGGATACCACCACCACTTTGACTATTTTGCTTAAATAATTGTTACAATATCTGTCTTTCTTAGGACTTCTCTATACTACTCTTTCATGGTCACTTTTATTGGCGCCTCCTTGTTGTTGTTAGTTTCCATTAAGTTGGCTTTGATTTGTGGTAACAAATAAACATTGCCTGGTCCTGATCAAGCTGCATAATCACTGATAAGTTTGAATCCATGTTATAGCTATTGGGCCAATATTTTCTCATTGAAGAATTTCCTTGTTTTCACTGAAAAAAAATAGTGATTTTACCAAACATGATGTCCTTTTCTAGTGATTGGTTTTTCCAGATGACTTGTCTAAAGTCTTGCCATACTCACTTCTAAGAAATAATTGAGCTTTGTTTCTCCTAAGACTGACTTTCTTGTTTTTTTTGGCAGCTTGTGATATATTCAAAATTCTTCACCAACACCACAATTTGAATATGCCAATTCTGTTTCTGTCTATCTTTTTCACTCTCCAGCTTTCCCAAGTATCTAAAACAATTACAAAGACTGCTGCTAGAACTCTTAAATGTTGGATCTCAGCATGATTCCATTTGTTGTTTTTGTTTTTTTACTTTCTTGCACTTTCATTGGGAAAGTTCATATTAACAATACTAATGACTCTAGCTCCAAATCTTCCCTGAGCACAGACTATATTTCCAATTGTGTATGGATGATTTCACACAGATGTCTCATATACATATCAAACATAATATATATACGATGGGGCTCATTTGTATTCTATCCAAATAATCCTTGTGCAAACTTTATTGTAATTATTTCTATTTAATAGTCTCCAATTCCATTCCAAAGAGAGGTAAACCAACAGAATGAGGAAATCATCAGACATTCTCTTTGATATCCCATGTGATTAAAGTTTTACTAAAGGTAATACAGAAACAGCTACAAGAATACATTGACAGAGAACTTCCAGAGGTTCAAGCCAGATTCAGAAGAGGTGGTGAATGAGGGATATCATTGCTGATATCCAATAGATCTTGGCTAAAAGCTGAGAATACCAGAAAGATGCTTACCTGTGTTTTATTAACTATGTAAAAGGCTTTTGATTGTGTGGATCATGACAAGCCATGGACAACATTGCGAAGTATGAGTATTCTGGAATGCATAATTGTGCATATTAGGAATCTGTACCTGTACCAAGAGGCAGTTGTTCCAACAGAACATGGGAACACTGAATGGTTTAAAATTAAGAAAGGTGTGTAACAAGGTTGTATTCTTTCACCATACTTATTCAACCTGTATACTGAGCAAATAACCCAAGAAGCTGGGTTATATGCAGAAAAATCTGACATCAGGATTGGAGGAAGACTCATTAACAACCTGCGATATGCAGATGATGCAACTTTGCTTGCTGAAAGTGAAGAGGACTGAAAATATTTACTGGTAGAGATCAAAGAGCACAGACTTCAGTATGGATTGCATCTCAATGTCAAGAAAACAAAAATCCTCACCACTGGACCAATAAACAATATTCCTATCAATGGATAAAAGATTGAAGTTGTCAAGGACTTCATTCTTCTTGGATCAACTATAACACTCATGGAAGCAGCAGTCAAGAGATCAGACGACGTATTGCATTAGGCAAATCTGCTGCATGAGACCTTTTTAAAGTGTTGAAGAGCAAAGATGTCAGGTTGAGGACTAAGGTGTGCCTCATATGCATGTGAAAGCTGGACAGTGAATGAAGACCGTAGAAGAATTGATGCTTTTGCATTATGGTGTTGGAGGAGAGTATTGAAGGTACCATGGTCTGCCAAAAGAACTAATAGATCCGTTTTGGAAGAAGTGCAGCCAGAGTGCTCTTTGGAGGCCAAGGTGATCAAACTTCGTCTCTCATACTTCAGATATATTGTCAGAAGGGACCAGTCACTGAAGATGGATATCATATTTGGTAAGGTGGAGGGTCAGAGGAAAAGATGAAGACCCCCAACGTGATGGATTGGCAAGTGGCAGCATTATTGGACTCAAGCGTGGCAACAGTAGTGAGGTTGGCCCAGGATCAGGCAGTGTTTCGTTCTGCTGTACTTAAGGTCTCTATGGGTTGGTATTGACTTGATGGCACCTAACAACAATAGTAACATGAGTCAGACCTGACTCAGTTGCACACAACCCTGTTCAAGCACCCCCATTCTAAGGTATTAGGCAGTTTCCCTTATAAGGTATTGTTTGATGTGTGGTAGGCAATACTTTAACAAACATATGTGATCATTTTATTTTATTGACTTCTATTTAAGATTTTGGTTGTGCCTGCAAAAAAAAATATAGAATTGTACTCTTCCTCCTCTGAGGAATATTTGCCTCACTAATATTAAATTTTTGCCCCACTGCTCTGTCTCCATGCTTTTCTTAGTACAAAATAATTTAGTTTCAATGCTGAATCTCAGAGTAATCCTTGGGATGACATTTTCAGCAGTGCATGTAACTCAATTTAAATGACAATATGAATAGCCTTGCCGGAATTCCCACATGTGCTGAAAGTGGCAATTATATTAAGATCCTTACCATCAAGACAGTTACCATCAGTTGCGAAAATGTGAAAAGGAAGACTAATAACAATCAAAATACTCTTGATTTCTAAAGAATTCAACAGAGTGACTATTCCAAAACTTCTCTGTTTCTACCTCACTCACAATTCTACCATTTCCTTCTTTTTACAATAGATGACTTTTTTTCTTATGTTCCTTAGAGAACTGAGGTGTTAAACATACAGTGAATTACATTATCTTCATTTCATTTATTTAAAAAAAAAAATTGTTGTGATTCGGGTGAAAGTTTACAGAGTAAATTAGTTAGCCATTTAACAATTTATACATGTTTTGTTTCATGACATTATTTGAATCTCCTCAATGTAACAGTACTTTTCCCATCCTCCCTGGGTTCCTTGTTTCTTTGACTCTACTTTCCAATAAAGCTGATTCAGTTTATTCAAAAGTGCAAACTATTTGTGTTTCTTCTTTTTTTATTTTATTTTTTTTTCTTTATTATCTGGGCTTTGAGAATGGTTGTATGTTCAGAGTTACTTTTTATAATCTATTCTTTACAACACACCTGTGAGTTAGCTAAATATGATTATTCGTACTGTACAGATGGTGAGACCAAGGTATAATGTCATGTAAAAGCTGGATAGCAGAGTAGGAACCAGAATTTATGATTCCCCAAACTATATGTAGCACGCTATTTCCTATGATATCCCTGCCCTCTCTTTAATGTTTATGAACAAAAGGCGCATAGCATTTCAATCTCTAATCGAAGTGCCAAATAATTTTTGAGAATGGCTCTGGATGTCTGCCTTTAATGGGACTTGCACCAGTCACTTTGAATCTGAATCAACTCAATGGTACTAAACAACAATGTTGCATACTAAAAATATGGGTAATGATTATTAATAGTACTCCAATCTCTTAACTTGTACAGCTAGAGATTTAAGTTTCCCAAGCATGGTCACAAATATGATGTCAATTCATCTTTGTCACATTTTAAGTGGTTTTGGTTATTTGCCTTCTCTAAAGAGTGTGCCGGAGTCCTGGTGTAATGCTGTAAGATAAGCATTAGACAGAAAGGTTGGTTTGAACTGCAAGTTTGGTAATTCACACTTACCAACCACTCTCTGGAAACCCTGTACAGTGTGACTATGGGTTGGAACTGACTCGACGGTACTTAACAGCAAGAGCTGTGTGTCAGAAACATTATTTTAGTTGATTGTACAAAGCATTACATTTTGTGTTACACATAAGTTCAAATCCTTCCCCATTTAATTTCTTATTTAGGGCATGTTTATTAAACCAAGCAATGATTTCTGGTAGAAAAATGTGTTACTGAAAATATCAGGATACTAAGCATTCAACCCTATGGGCCAGGCTTGGAATCCTGCCAGATTTGTCACCAGGGTAAGATATAGTTTGTATCAAGAACATGAAAATTTGAATTAAATTTATTTTACTACTGATAAAGAAAGTAGGATAAATGGGGAAAAAATAGACTGATAGATTTTTGTTTTTATTTACAAAGCAGCTACAAATCAATACAAATAGAAATTGTTTTTCCCCCAAAATTAAGCATAAGTAGAAATAATATTGGCATGATCTAGTATGTACTGCTCCACTTTTAGGGCCAATTTTGGTTACTGTAGCACATAGTATATAAAACAATTTAATGCAGAAATTAAAATAAGTCTTCTTCATGTTTATCATCTATTTTATTTCTAAACTTAAGATTTCTTAAGGCATTTCATTCAGTTTGCCATTCATGTCATTCAGATGTTTTTCATGTCAGTTAATGATGCACAGGGGCTAACCTAATTCATATGATTCCCATCTGTCATCGCTGCAACAGTGCTGAAGCCCAAAATGAAATTCCATTCTTCATTTAATTCTTGTAGCTTGATATTAGTCAGGTAATCAAGCAAAACTTCTGGGTTCCTATATTCTCAGATGAGGAAACTAAGGTCAAGTGACTTGCCCTGGGTCACACAGCAAGACATCATAAGGACAGGGAATAGAACCAGTAACCTTGGACTTGCTCAGATGTTACCAAGACCACTGAACCATACTCACTCCTCAGGTAATTGCCTTCTTTGATATCAAGTGGGTCATATTTTATTATCTCTTATTTTTTCCTTCTTATTCTCCATCTTTTAAACAGGCATTTAGAAATGCTGTTCGCCACTTGTGTTTCTGGTAATTATCTTCAAGGAAACTAGAATAACAAATTTAAAGTACTCATTAGCATGCTGATTAGAAATATCTCTCAAAGACTCAAAAGGCTGGAAGAGACCCCTGGAGATCATCTGATCTAGCCCCTGACTTCAGGCATGTTTCACCTAAACAGTTTCAAGCAGATGGAAAACTATATTTATGCCCCCCCAAGGAGACAGTTCTCAATTTCCCTTGGTAACACAACCCTGATCTTAGATCTGCTTTATTACATAATGGGTTATGTGCAAAATGTAGAAGAGAAATCTGCCCTCACTTATAGTGCTATTTATTATTAAAGTGATTAAGATGAAATACAATATGTATTTTATATGTTTCTATAAACAGTATATATATATGTATATATATGTCATAATCAACATTCATGGAAACAGCAGTCAGGAGATAAAAAGACATATTGCATTAAGCAAATCTGCAGGACAAGACCTCTGTAAAGTGTCATAGGGCAAAGATGCCAGTTTGAGGACTAAGGTGCGCCTGACCAAAACCATGGTATTTTCAGTTGTCTCATATGTATGTGAAAGTTAGGCTATTAATAAGGAAGATTGTAGAAGAATCAATGCATTTGAATTATGGTGTTGGAGAAGAATATTAAAAGTGCCATGGACTTCCAGAAGAACAAACATACGCATGTTAGAAGCAGTGCAACCAGAATGCTCTTTAGAAGCCAGGATAGTGAGACTATCTTTCATACTTCTGAGGTTATCAGGCAGAACCAGTCCCTGGAGAAGGAAATTATGCTAGGTAAAGAGTAGGGTTATCCAAAAAGAGGAAGATCTCCAATGAGATGGATTGGCACAGTGGCAGGAACAATGCGTTCCAGTGTAACAATAATTGTGAGGATGGTGCAAGACAGAACAATGTTATGTTCTATTGTACATAATGTCATTATGACTCAGAACTGATTCAACAGCACTTAACAACAAATGTGTTCATGTAAATCATTACTATCTGGCCAATTATTTCTGTTTACATTTTGGTAAAGTCTCCCTTATCATTGAAAATTTTGACATCCAACTTGTCTTTTAACTTTTAATTTGAAAACATATTCTAGAAGATAAATGAAACCCAATACTTAATACTTTTTAATTGATTTAAAATGTCTATTCTTTTTATTATCATGTTTTGCTTCTGTAATGCAGATGGTCTCACAAAAGTATGAGTTCTTTCTCCCAATCTCATCCCACCACCCCAGCCAGGATAACTTCAGATAGGGTTTGAGGAAAATGAGAGAATTAAAAACTATTTGTGATGACTTCAAAATTGAAAGAATTCCCGATGGAAGATGCCTTTATAACTTTATAGCTTTCTTAGCAGATATGGATAGGGGTTTAGAAAGTCCCATCCCCAGTATCTCAATACCATTTTGGGGACTGATCTCATCTCTGTTTATTTATCCTTCTGTCTTCATTAGAACTTTATTGTTGTTCTGAGTAAGTGTCAAATCAACTCAGTTCAGAATTATATCAACCTTGTATAGGGTTTCCAAGGAACTTCTGGTGGATTTGACCTACCAACCTTGTAGTTAGCAGTCCAGTGCTTATCCTACAGTGCCACACCAGGACTCCAAGAACCATATTATCTTTATTAAAATATTGATTGCTCTACCAAAACTCTATACTCAAGGGCAGAAATCAGTTGCCGAAGGGGGAAAAAAAAATAAAAATAAAGGCTCTAGCTCAAATGTCCCAAATAGAATGGAAAGCAGGGACCCCAAATGGCTGATCTCTGATATTTACAGAAAAAGCCTCCATTAACTACTTGAATTATACCTGAGCATTAAGAGAAAGTAGGGACAGCCTGTTGTTTCATGACAGACCAGAATATCTGCATTATTCAATGACACCCATAGACTTCTCAAAAACTGGCTTCTAGTTGTTTACCCTTCTACTTAATACAATTAAATTTAAGGGACTGGACAAGCAATAACTTTAGAACTGGGTGAACTAGATTCTTATTTGTAGACCTTCTATTGACCAACAGTGAGGCTCAACTAAATCCTATTATTTGTAAAATGAAGTCCTTGGGATAAATGACCTTTAAGGACTATTTCACCTCTAAAATTCTAGCACAAGTGAATAAACAAATGAAACAATGAATGACTGAATAAAATTCCTGAGCATTTTACTTTGTTCTGAATAGGATGCCTTTCTTAATATAAAATTTGGTGATACAATTTAAATAAATATTTTTAAATACATTTTAATTTTAAGATAAATGTTGAATGAACTGTTTGCGTTAAAACTTGAAAACTATTTGTTGGAATCTTTATGTGAGAGATATATCTGGGAGATGAAAGAGGTAGTCAGTTGTTCAAATATGTTGATGGTTAATACGAGTGTGAGTCAAAAATTATCTGCATTCTGGTTGTATTAAAATGCCTGTCCATGTCCCTGGCTAATGAAAACATTGAGTGTACATGTGAAATGATTGTGTGGAAAATAATTTGCAAATCAGCCATGGCTCTACCTATGAAATAATTCACAACAAACTAGGGTTTCAAACTGGTTTGAAACCTTAAACTCATAGAAGAGCATAAACAGAAGCATTTGGAAATGTACAATGTTTGGACTGATACTCGAAGGCAAGTATAAGTTTCTCAAAAAAATAAATAAATAAATATTACTGGTGATGAGAGATGGATTCATCACTATAAGCCTGAGAGTAAACTGCAGAGAATGGAATAGAAACATCCTCAATTGCCAACCCAGAAAAAAGTTCAAAAGTCAAACATTAAGTGAAAAATCGATGCTTACAGTTTTATGGCATTCTCAAGGGCCAGTACTGGGAAACCATTAGGAAAAGGCTTTAACAATCAACAGTGCTCCCTACAATGAGATGGTCGCTGAAGAGCTGAAGCCTAAATTTTGTATTAGATGCAGAGGACTGCTATCCAAGGGTTTTGCAATCTTGCATGATAATGCACATCCACACCTCTGCCCACACTGTTGACACTCTGCAAAAACTTTGTTCTGAAGTATTAAAGCATCCTGCCTATAGTCCTGATCTTTCTACATTGGACCTGTTACCTTTTTGGTTCCTTAAAAGCAGCCCTTTAAGGATGAAGATTTACCTCTGATAAAGAAGTGACGAGAGAGGTGCATTTGTGATTCATAGGTCTGCCTAAAACATTTTTAAATAAGGGAATATGAAAGCTTATTGACAGATGGACAAAAATGTATTGAAAAGCAAGCTGATTATGTTGAAAAATGATGTATTTATCTTTTCTAAAATTTGATTAAAATAAATTCTACAGCTAGACTTGACAATTTTTGACTCACCTTCCTACAATGAGTGCAACTTGAATGTGAAGTTAAGTACCAAATAAAACTTCAATCAAATACTAGCACACAATATTCATCAGGAGTCCTGGTGTGGTGCTGTGGGCTAATGTGCTGGACTGTAATGTCAGTTTGAATCGCAAGGTTGGCAGTTCAAGTTCTCCAGCTGCTCCTTGGAAACCCTAGTGTCGCTATGGATCAGAACCAACTTGGCAGCATTTAACAACATATTCATAAAGCATAATTTGGATCACAGTATTAAATCAAGACTGTTTCAAAAAAAAAAAAAAATGATGTCAGCATTTGTTCAAATGTCTTTCACTCCCTTTCCTGGAACTAACTATGTTAAGGCTGATGTGAGAATGCATCAAGATTACCCCTGCTAAGTGAGGAACAGATAGGTAAGCATTTTGAACACATATAAAGCAGTGATTAAACTCTGCTGCTAACCAAAAGGGTGGCAGTTTGAAGGTACCAGTGACACTGTGGGAGAACTGACCCATGATCTATTTCTATAACAAGATTGCAGTGTAAGAAACCCTACAGGTCAGTGCTACTTTGTCATATAGGGTCATGTGCTGTTGTTGTTAAGCGTCATCAAGTTGCTTCCAACTCATCACAACCCTGTATAGCGTTTCCAAGGAAACTATTAGGATTGAACTGCTGACTTTGGAGTTCATAGTCCAATACTGATCGTACAAGCACCATACTAGGAGTCCATAGGGTTATGTAGAAAATGATTTATACTTAATTTAAAAACTCACATCTATGGGAGGTAAATAATGATTCTCAAAAAATGACCATATCCTCACTCCTGGAACATTGTCAATGTGTCATGTTGCATAGAAAGAGGAAATGACACTTGCAGATGCAACTAATGTTGCTTATCAGTTGATCTAGCACGTTGAACACTAATGACCAAAGACCAGACTAGTTGTGAGATGAAATCAAGGATACCATACATGAAGAAAGTAAAATGACACTACTATATAAAAAAAAGAAAATGTCCAAATGAATGTCAGAAGATACCCAAACTTGCTGTTGGACATAGAGTATTTAAAGTTAAAAAAAAAAAAAAAAATGATGATGATGTAAAAGAGCTGAACAGAGAGTTTCAAAGGGTGACTTTAGAAGACAAAGTAAAGTATGATAATGAACTGTGCAAAGACCTGTAAAGAACACTTTTAATTTCTCAAACTGAATGAACTGAAGTAAAAAGTCAAGCCTTGAGTTGCAATATATTGTAAAATTCTCTGGGCAAAATATTTATGATGCAGAAAGCCACAACTACACCAACCATTTCTCAAGATGAGGGAACTGAAGAAAAACTCAAGCCTCAACTTTCATTATTGAAGGATTCTCTGGGCAAATTATTGAATGATGCAAGAAGCATCAAAAGAAGATGGAAGGAATGCACAGAGTCACTGTACCAAAAGGAAATGGTTAATGTTCAACCGTTTCAAGAGGTAGCATATGATCAAGAGCCAATGGTACTAAAGGAAGAAGTCCAAGGTGCATTGAAGGAATATGCAAAGAACAAGGCACCAGGAATTGATGGAATAAAAATTGAAATATTTCAAGAAAGTGAGGCAGCACAGAAGGCACTCATTCATCTCTGCCAAGAAATTTGGAAAACAACTATCTAGCCGACTGATTGGAAAAGATCCATATTTTTGCCCATTCCAAAAAGAGGTGACACAACGGAATGTGAAAATCAATGGACAATATCTTAGATACCCCATGCAAGGAAAGTTTTATTAAAGGTAATACAGAAACGGCTACCATCATATATTGACAGAGAACTTTCAGAGGTTCAAGACTGATTCAGAAGAGGCTGTGGAATAAGGAATATCATTGCTGATGTCTGAGGGATCTTGGCTGAAAGCAGAGAGTACCAGAAAGATGTTTACCTGTGCTTTATTGATTATGCAAAGGCTTTCCATTTTGTGGATCATGACAAGTGATGGACAACATTGCGAAGTATGAATATTCCGGAACATTTAATTGTGCTCATGAGGAATCTGTACCTGGACCAAGAGGCAGTTGTTCAAACAGAACATTGGAACACTGAATGGTTTAAAATTAAGAAAGGTGTGTGACAGGATTGAATTCTTTCACCATACTTATTCAACCTGTATACTGAGCAAATAATCCGAGAAGTTGAGTTATATGAAGAAAAATGTGGCATCAGGATTGGAAGAAGACTCATTAACAACCTGCGATATGCAGATGATACAACCTTGCTTGCTGAAAGTGAAGAGGACTGAAAATATTTACTGATGAAGATCAAAGAGCACAGTATGAATTGCATCTCAATGTAAAGAAAACAAAAAGCCTCACCACTGGATCAATTAAAAAAAAAAAAAAAAACATTCTTATCAATAGAGAAAAGATTGAAGTTGTCAAGGACTTCATTCTTCTTGGATCAACTATCAAAAATCATGGAAGCAGCTATCAGGAAATCAGATGACATATTACATTAGGCAAATCTGCTACACAAGACCTTTTTAATGCATTGAAGAGTAAAGATATCAGCTTGAGGATTAAGGTGCACCTGACCCAAGCTATGGTATTTTCGATAACCTCATATGCATGCAAAAGCTGGACAGTGAAGACCGTAGAAGCATTGATGCTTTTGAGTTATGGTGCTGGAGGAGAATTTTGAAAGTGCCATGAAAAAGTGCAGTCAGAGTGCTGTTTGGAGGCCAGGATGGCCAAACTTCGTTTCTCATACTTCAGACATTTTGTCAGGAGGGACCAGTTGCTGGAGAAGGGCGGTCAGAGCAAAAGAGGAAGAACCCCAGCGAGATGGATTGGCAAAGTGGCAGGATCATTGGACTCAAGTATGGCAACAATTGTGAGGATGGCCCAGGACCGGGCAGTGTTTCGTTCTGTTGTACACAGGGTTGCTATCAGTCAGTCCTGACTCGATGGCACCTAACAACAACAACATGAGAGATGAAGAATGGCCATCCTGGCCTCCAGGGAGCACTCTTGCTGTACTTCTCCCAACACAGATCTATTTGTTCTTTTTGCAGCCCGTGGTACTTTCAGTACTCTCCTCCAACACCATAACTCAAATCCATCAATTCCTCTATGGTCTTCACTGTACAGCTTTCGCATGCATATGAGGTTATTGAAAATACCATGGCTTGGGTCAGGTGCACCTTAATCCTCAAGCTGATATCTTTACTCTTCAACGCATTAGAAAGGTCTTGTGTAGTAGATTTGCCTAATGTAATATGTGTAATATGTCATCTGATTTCCTGATAGCTTCCTTATTCATTGTTCAGCTTTCACATGCATATGAGGCTACTGAAAATACCATGGCTTGGTTCAGGCACACCTTAGTCCTCAAGGTGACATCTTTGCTCTTTGACACTTTAAGAAGGTCTTGTGCAGCAGATTTGCCTAAAGCAATACATTGATTTCTTGACTGCTGCTTCCATGAGTGTTGATGATTGATCCGAGAAAAATGAAGTATTTGACAACTTCAATCTTTTCTCCATTGACAAGGAGGTTGTTTATTGGTCCAGTTTGGAGGATTTTTGTGTGTGTTTTTTTGTTTTGTTTTGTTTTTTTTTTATTACATTGAGATGTAATCCCTACAGAGGTCTGTGGTCTTTCATTTTCATTACCTGTGACCATTCCAAAAAGAAGTGATCCAACAGAATACGGAATTATCAAACAATACCATTAATAACACACAGAAGTAAAATTTTGCGGAAGATAATTCAAAAACTATTGCAGAAACATATCAATAAGAAACTTCCAGAAATTCAACCTGGATTCAGAAGAGAATTATGAATGAAAGATCTCATTGCTGATGCCAGAAGGATCATAACTAAAAGCAGACTATCAGAAACATGTTTATCTATGTTTTACTGATTACACAGCCATTTGACTGTGTGGACCATATCAAATGATGGATTACATTGCAAAGAATGATATTTCTAGAATATATAAATGTGCCCATTTGAAAACTGTACATAGACCAAGAAAAAGTCATTCAAACAGAACAGGACATGTCATGGTTTAAATCAGAAAAGGTGTGCATCGGGGTTGTATCTTTCATCCTAATAATTGAATCTTTATGCTGAGATAATAATCTGAAAAGGTGAACTATTTAAGGTAGAACACAGCATCAGATTGGTTAAATGAATCCTTTTTATTGTTATTAAGTGTCACTGAGTTGGTTCCAACTCGTAGCAACTCTGTATAGGGTTTCCAAGGAGCAGCTTGTGGGTTTGAACTGTTGACCTCATGGTTAACAATCCAGTGCTTGTCCTACAGTGTCACACCAGATCTCCAAAAACTCATTAACAACCTGAAATACGCAGATGCCACAACTTTACTTGTGGAAGGTAAAGAGGATTTGAATCACTTACTGATAAAAATAGCCTTCAGTATGGATTACACCTCAACACAAATCAAAGAAAAAAAATCCTCACAATTTAATTAATAAGCAACATCATGATAAATCGAGAAAAGAATGAAGTTGTCAAGGATTTCATTTTACTTGGACTACAATCAATGACTGGTGTGACACTGTAGAATTAGCATTGGACTGCAAACCTCAAGGTCAGCAGTTCAAATCCATCAGTCTCTTCTTGGAAACTCTATACAGGCATGCTATGAATCAGAACTGACTTGATGGCACTTAACAACAACAACAGCAATCAATGTGTATGGAAATAGCTATGAATAAATCAAATGACATATTACATTGGGCAAATCTGCTACAAAAGACTTCATGCCACTCTCAAGATTAATGTGTACCTCACCCAAGCCATGGTATTTTCAATTGCCTCATGTGTATGTAAAAGCTGAACAAAGTATAAGGAAGACCAAAGAAACCATGTCTTTGCATTATGGTGTTGATGATGAATATTAAATAAACTATGGACAGTTAGAAGAATGAACAAATGCGTCTTGGAAGAAATACTCTTTTGATGGGATGGTGAGACTTTGTTTCACTGGACAGGGAGTGTGGTGGTTCTGTAGGATAACCACCAGACTGCAGACCACAAGGTCAGGGGTTACAGCCACCAGCCACTCTATGGGATAAAGATAAAGCTTTCTGCTCCCAAAAAGATTTACAACCTTGGAAACCCTATACAGGGATGCTATGAGTAGGAACTGACTCAAGGGCACTTAACAAGAACAACAGTTCCCCACAGAAAGACAGTCTTATACAGTAGAGAGTCAACAAAAGAGGAAGATCCTAAATGAGACGGATCAACACAGTGGCTTGAACAGCGGCCTGAATCATAGCAACAATTGTGAGAATGACACAGGACCTAGGAGCATTTTGTTTTGTTGTACATAGATAGGATCACTGTGAATCAGACATAACTAGATCTTGTTGTGTTGTTGTTTTTGTTGCTTAGTGCTGTCAATTCACTTCCAACTCATATTGACCGTGTGTAAAGTTTCTGAGGAGAGGCTAGTGGGTTTGGACAGCTAACCTTGCAGTTCAACCAGACCTTGTGGTCTAGTGCATTATCCTGCAGCACAACACCAAGACTCCACACCGTCAATTTGTTTCCAGCTTACAGCTAGCATATACACAACATAATGAAACACAACCTGGTCCTGTGCCATTATCACAATTGCTGTTGTGTTTGAATCCATCATTGCTGCCACTGTGTTAAGCTATCTCATTGAGGGTATTCCTCTTTTTTGATGGCCTTTCGCTTTTCCCAGTATGATGTCCTTTTCCTGGGACTAGTCCCTTAGAACAGTATTTCCAAAGTACAAGAAATAAAGTTTCAGCATTTTCGCTTCTAAGAAACATTCTGGCTGTACTTCTTTCAAGAGAGATTTGTTGGTTCTTCTGACAGTTCATGGTACTTTTAATATTCTTCTCCAAAACCATAGTGCAACATGGGTTCTTCTGTGTTCTTCCTTATTCACTGTCCAACTGTTACATGCATATGAGGCAAATGTTACATGCATATGAGACCCATGGCTTGGGTCTCATATGCACCTTAGTCCTCATACATTTTTGCTCACTAACACTTTATAGAGGTCTTTTGCAGAAGATTTGCCTAGTGCAATATTTCTATTGGTTTCTTTCTTGCTGTTTCCATGAGCACTGTGGACCCAAGCAAAATAAAGTGTCTGACAATTTAAATCTTTTCTCAGTTTATCATGATGTTATTTATTGGTACAATTGTGAGAATTTTTGTTTTCTTTGCTTTGAGGTGCAAACCATACAGAAGGCCATGGACTGTGATCTTCATCACTAAATATTTCAAGTCTTCTTCTCTTCCAGCAAGCAATGTTGTATTATCTGTATATGACAGGTTGTTAACGAGTGTTCCTTCAATCATGATAAAAGTGAATTTCTTGAATTATTTGCTCAGCATACAGATTAAATAAGTACAGTGAAAGGATACAACTGTGGCACGTATTTCTTTATTTTAAACCATTTAGTGTTTCTTTGTTCTGTTCAAACAACTGTCTCTTGGTCTAGGTACAGATTCCTCATGAGTACAATTAAGTGTTCTGGAATTCCTATTCTTCCCAATGTTATCAATAGTTTGTTATGATTCACAGAGCCAAATGTCTTTGCATAGTCAATAAAGCACAAGTAAACCTCTGTCACTTTCTACTTTCAACCAAGGTCCATCTGATGTCAGCAATGGTATCCTGGGTTCCACATATTCTTTGAAACCAGCTTGAATTTCTGACAGCTCCCTGTGGATATATAGCTGTAACCATTTTAAAAATTATCTTAAGCAAAATTTTACATGCATGTGAAATTTATGATACTGTTTGATGGTTTCCAATACTACATTGAGTCACCTTTATTTGGAACGGGCATAAATATGCATCTCTTCTAATCATTTGGCCAGTTATCTTCAAAATTTCTTGGCATAATTGATTTTGGAAGCACTTCAATTTCTAATCCACCAATTCCTGGTATTGTTTTTCACTAAGGCCTTCAGTGCAGCTTGAACTTCTTCCTTCAGTGCCATCAATTTTAAATCATGTGTACCTCTTGAAATGACTGAAAATTGACAAATAGTTTTTGGTATAGTAAGTCTGTGTATTTCTTCTATATTCTGCTTGACTAGATGGCACCTAACAACAAAGTTGCAACAATCATCTGATCTTAGGGAGATTACACTGAAATGTCTGGATGGGCCCATGGTAGTCACAGGGTCCTTAAAAGTAGAAAAGGAAGCATACAAGTAAGAGACAGAGAGGGATGTGAAGATTTTATGTTGCTGACTTTCAGCAATGTAGGAAGCAGTCAGGAGCTAAGAAATGCAGTTTCCTTCAAGAAAGAGGAAATTTAAGAGATATCCCCCTAGAGCTTCCAGAAGCAATGCAGAATCCCCTCTACAGCTTCAAAAGCAATGTAGCCCTGCTGACGCCATTAGATTTCTGGCCTCCAAACAACAGTAGACAGATTTGTTGTTTTATTTCCCTAAATTGTGCTAATGTGTTACCGTGGCATAGAAAACAATTATAGCATTCTTCTGGTGGCATTCTAACCAATGGAAAAAATTCAAAAAGCCGCTGAGATTGGATCACTTTCAACAGTTTTTCTTATAAATTATTATCCTATTTCATCTAATCTGAAAAATGGATTTGAGACTTCACATCTTTAAGTGCAACAGATGTTGTCATAGAAACTTTTTCATCCTTATTATCTGTTCTGATCTGGGAAGTCAACATTCTCTTTTGAACTATAAACTTAGCACTGTAAGTTTTTAAACACACAAATTGTGTGTGTGTAGTTAATTGTCTTTAAAAAAGTATCATTCTTAATTTGACAAAGATCTTAATTCTTGTTTTATAACCCTCAGTGCTGTAGACAAAGAAACACTGCTATCCTAGCAGGATTAGCTATGGACTGTTAGTCGTTTGGTGGCAGAAGGTTGAAAGGCTATTTCCTCCATAAAGATTTACAATCTCAGAAACCCCATACATGGTCTCTGTGAGTTAGAACTGACTCAGTGGTAGTGGGTTTAGTTTGGTGGGTTGTTAAACACATGGATTCCTTGTGGCACAGTCGTTAAGTACTCAGCTGCCAACCATAGGTCAGTGGTTCAAAAGCACCAGCCACTCCTCATGAGATAGATGTGGCAGTCAACTTCTATAAAGATTTACAACTTTAGAAATCCTATGTATGGAGCTATTCTACTCTGTTCTACAGTACCACTATGAGACGGAATGGACTTGAGAACAACGAGCTTGTTTTTTTGGCTTGAATTATACATAAAATGAGCTAAATATGGTTCTTGTTTGTGTTATCATGGCAGTGGTGGTTGTGTGCTACAACATCGTTTCTAACTCATAGAGACCTTGTACAGGGTTCTGAGGCAGTAAATCTTTACTGGAGCAGAAAGTCTCACCTTCCTCCCACAGAGCCACTGGTAGATTCGGACTATTGACCTTACAGTTAGCAACCCAATTTGTAATCCACTACACGACCAGGGTTACATGTATAGAGAAGTCCCACAACTATATCTACATACATATTAATAATACAGTTACAAGAAACTCAATACTCAAGTCTTTGTTTATGAACTTATACTTGACTAGGTAGTACTCAAATTTCATTTCTTATTATACTGTTTTGAAAATGGTGAGTTGTAGCCTAAACTATTATCAATTATATTATAACAATTATCACAAAGTAGACCTAGGAGTGAAGAAAAGCAATATTCAAATTGAACGATGAAAATATGATACACTTTTCTTTCAAGTATGAAAATTACATATACTCAGTGATTTACTTATAATTACTTGTATATCATTTGATAAGTTCTGGTTTACAAATTTTAGATATTCTGATAAATTTTGTATCAAGCATACCAAAAATTATTTTCAAATATGTTCTGCTTTTTCATTTGGTCTCAGACATTTTAAATATTCAATTTTCTAAACAAGTTTATAGGAGACAATTTAAAAATGAGGATATAGCAGGGTTTTTAAAATTATTATTATTTAAAAAGAACCACTGAAGTAGAGTCAATTCCAAACCTATAGTAACCCTAATAGGGTTTCTGTAACTGTTAATCTTCACAGGAGTCGACAGCCTCACCCTTCTTAGAAGAAACAGCTGGCAGTCCAGTGCTTATCTTACAACCACCAGGGCTCCTTATTTCTAAATATAGTACGTTAGTGATAGCTCAACTTTCTTAAAGATTTCAAAGTGTACAGTTTTTGTTCATAAATTCAACTAATTACATAGTTTTTTTAGTGACCCCAAGACATATTGCCATATATTGTGCCTCGTAATACATTTCTTGATGTACGACTATTATCTTTACTAGACAGAATCCATGTCTAGTTTATGTTTAGATACATCAGTGTGCCTAATTAGCATTGGACAGTTCATATAGGAAATGTTCTATAATTATTTTCTGTATTACCAAATAAAACAATGAAGAGAAGTCTACTTAACAGTATTTTGAAATAGGTATCATTATAAAAAAATCACCTTATATGTATAGAAAATGCAGTGCAATTATTTTAGCAAATTATTGATACTTACTAATTTACCAAGACCTTACATCCAGAGCCTCTCTTAATTTCTATTCATTTAAAATAGAAAGTGGGATAGCTATTAAGGTTTTATTTTATTGAAGAGCAAAATCCATTACCCCCATCTTTAAGTTCATTTCTATTTTGTGTGGTAGTAGTGCTGCATTCTAGAGTCCTTACTGAATTGAAGAGCAAATATATACATATGCTGTGTTATGCCAGGGGGCACAAATTCTGTCTTGATTTACTCATGTGCAACTCCTATTAACACTGTGAGAAATTCAGGGCAAAGTTTAGTTTATTTTTCATAAAAAGGATCATGTTGCTATATATTCCAAATAACACATGAACTATTTTAGACTATAAAACCAATGATGTGCAGCCACTCACATTCAGAGTATTCATTTAGCTTTGTCATTGACTATGTGTCTGAATAGTCTTTTATTCTTTATGGTATATGTTTTTTAAAAACAATAGCTGACAAAGAGAGAAATGGGATGAATGTCTTGAACTGTTAAAGTATGGATAAAGAAATTGTGGGAAAAAAACAAACTTTCAGCCTTATATTATGAATCATAGAATAATTCTATGTACATTTGTTGACTTGAAATAAACATAAATTATACATATGTGTGAAATATACATATGAATGAAATATATTTGAGTGTTCACCTTCAGTCGGCTAGAACAAGTGCTGTCTATTTTGTTTGTTTGTTAAGTGCCATCTAGTTGGTTCTGACTCATAGTGACCCTGTATATGGTTTCTGACACTGAAAATCTTTGCAGGAGCAGGAAGCCTAATCTTTCTCCACTGGAGCAGATGGTGGCTCAAACCACCAACCTTGTGTTTAGCAGTACAGTACTTATTCTCTATAGCAAGTACACTCCAAAATGCTGTCTACTTGTTCTGAATTCTGAGTACAAAAAAATGAGAGAAAGGTGGCCAGATGGAATTACTGAGCTATGAAGAAAGAATGGGAATACATCAGTATTTCCTTCACTGGCTCACCCTTCCCTAAAACCAACCCTTGCATTTCTCTAAGTCAGGGGCTGTTGTAGATGTTAAGTGCCATCGAGTCATGTTCGACTCATAGCAACCTTGTATAGGTTTTCCAAGAAAGGCTGGTGAGTTTGAACCTGTTTTGGCCAAGGGCCATTTGGATATTCACAGCATCATTTGCAGGCCATACAAAATTATCAAATTAAAAATTAGCCTGCTGTATTTGGTTAAACGTTTAATTAGCTCACCCCTAATGTGATGGCTGGATCTGCAGTTGCTTTGGCAGGGCCAAAGCAAATGATTTCGTGGAGCTTAGATTGCCTGTGGCTGGATGTTCCCCAACCCTGCTCTAAGCGAATGTCTGAAGTAGAAGCTTTAGGTAGTTATACCCATAATGTTTGTGGCCTTGACCCCTCAGCACATGCAGTCTATCTAAACATAGTCACAAGGTAGCTGACAAACATTGACTATGCATTATGGAAAAACAAAAAGAGTCTGTCCTCACATTTATGAACTGAACACCTCACCAGTTGCCTTTGCATCACTTCTGAACACCCTGTAAACCTGTGCTCCATAGGGTCTTCAGTGAGTGACTGTTTTGGACACAGATTTCCAGGCCTCTCTTCCAAAGTGCCTCTGGATGGACTTGAATAGGCAACTTGTGGTTAGTAACCAAGTTCATTAACCATTTGCAATACAACAGACTCTTCTCAATACTTCATTAGCTTTATAATTTTGATTATTTATTTCTATGGTGATTGTTTACTTCATAAAAAAATGAGAATTTTTTAGAATTGCAAATGACTGAGAAGTATTTTAAATGCTATGTAAGTAGACATGGTATTCATGATTTTGTTTATGATAGTCATATTTCATCTCAAGCATTATTAAATATAAAGCAGACTATGATATAAGGTAGTTCTATAGCTTGCAGTAAGCACAAATTTGAACCTAACTGAAAAAGGAAACAAAAAAAAAAAGGGGAAGCCACATTAAATATTTACCTGAAATAAGACAATTAAGACCATTAGAATAAAAAAACAAAACCTTCAATTTCTGTTTTATCTAATCTTAAAGAAAAAATTTTAAAGCAGAGTCATCATTACTAAGAAAATCTTGAACCAGGATCCCTAAGAATATGTTGTTTATAGATATATGGAGATTTGGGTACACAAAGGCAATATGAATGTGAAAATTGTATCTTGTGTCATTTTGGCATTACAAATGCTGAGACATAGGTGATATAGATATACTATTGCTTTATGAATTGCTGATTAATATTTTTATATTTCAATAAGAAAATAATTGAAGAATAGGACAAAGTGTGTTCTTTACTCCCAAGTTTAGAGTCCAGAACTGGCAAGAAAAGATAACACAAACCATAATGAATGATTTTAATACAGTAAGCAATCCAAAGTTAGAGACATATTCCTATAACTACTTCAAAAATAACAGATTAAAGGTCAGGATTATCATTTGATAACTTATTTTGCTTTTTTATTGTTGTTGAGTAAATAGCATACCTCAAAATAAAAAACTAAGCAAGCCCACTGCTATTGAATCAATTCCAGCTCATAGTGACCCTATAAAGGTTTTCTAAGACTGTACATCTGTAAGGGAGCAGATAGTCTCATCTTTCTTCTGTTGAGTTTGAATTGCCCAATGACTAGCCCACAGTGCCACCTGGGCTTCACATTGCGAGAGCACACACCAATTCATATTTGTACACGTACAATTCAGTCACCTTGAGTATATTCTTCCAGTTGTATGGCCATTTTATCACCTTCCTTCTGTCCACATTAACATAAACGCAGGCCCTCTAAGGTTATAGCGTATTTTTAGTCACAGAGAAAGAAATAGGATAATTGGGGCTGGTAGGCTGAAGATAAGTAACACTGGAATCAGAAAATGAAAGCTTCAATTTCTGTTTTATCTACTCTTAAAGAAAACATTTTAAAGTAGAGTGATTACTACTGAAAAAAAAAAAGAGATAGTAATAATAATATACATATTTGACATCATTTTAGTGCTTATGATATGTCAGGTACTACTCTGTTTTAGGCATATTAACCCATTCAATCCTTGTAACAACCAACCTAAAGGAGCTACCAGATAGCGTAGTGGTTAGGAATCGGGCTGCGAAACGCAAGGTCAGCAGTTCGAAACTATCAGCAGTTCGAAACTATCAGCCGTTCCACGGGAGAAAGAGGCAGCGTTCTGCTCCCGTAAAGATTTACAACCTCAGAAACCCTGTACAGGGTCACTATGGGTCAGAACCGACTCCACGGCACACAGCCAGCCACCAAGGTAATTATCATTTCTATTTTACATTAGAGGAAAGGGCATGGAGTGATTCAGTGTCTTGGCCCAGGTAGACTAGCTAGAGTGTGGCAGAGCTGGTTATAGATCTACGGACCATGTATCCAGAGTTAGCACTCTCGAATGTGAAGCTGAATGCCCTCAAGAGAAAAAGAGTTATTTTTTTATCCCATGATACCAAAACATGAAAAATGACAAATGTTCTGTCACTGACGAAAAAAAAAAAAACAATGTTATAAAGTCTCCAGAAGATAATCTTTTGTCAATTATTGAATTATATCTAATTAATACTTGGAAAATTAAAAGTTGATCATGTGGATTGGATATTGTTGTGTCAAGAACAAATTATGACAAGCAACTTCATTTCTATTATCTTTATGGTTAATACAATTGAGAAATAAAAATATAACTTAAGTAGCTTGCATCTTGATTTCATCAACAGAGCTTGTTTTTTAAAGACAAAATAGTTGAAAACATCTTAAACATAAAATTTTAATAAAATCTTGATGATTTAGTATGAATGAATTCATAGTTACAATGCCTAAAAATTGCATAGATCAATATAAAGACATATGCAAATTAATATGTTTAGATTACAATTATCCATTCCCAAATGTAGGATGGGGAGAATCAAGTATGAATTTGCTTAAAAAAAAAAAGAAGCTAACAGTTTTATTTGACTAAAAATTTGATACCATTCAGCAAATATGTTACGGCACTGTTAAGATAAACAAGGTCACTGGTTCAAACCCACTCCTAAGTCACTCCTTAGAAACCCTTTGCAGGGTTGTCATATATCAGAATGAGCTGCAGGATAATGTACTGGATTGCAAGGCTGGTTTGAATTCTAAGGTCAGTGGTTCAAACCCACCAGCTGCTCCTCGGAAATCCTATATAGGGTCGCTATGTGTTGAATTCACTAGATGGCACTTAACAACCACCACAACAATAGGTAACATGAAACTTAAAAGAAACAAAACAATGCCATTTGTAGGGTTTCTCAGACTTTAAATCTGAAACAGACAGACTCATCTTTCTCTTGAGGATGAGCTAGTGCATTTGAAAAGACAGCCTTGCAGTTACCAGTTCAATACCTAACCCACAATACCAGCAGGGCTTCTTAGGTGATATGTAATAGAGGCAGTAATGGGAGGGCAACCTGAATGGTAGAAGTTTGAATGATTTAATCAATGAATACCAAAGAATAAAACAAAATCTACTGCTGTCAAGTCTATTTCAACTCATAGGGACCCTATAGGACAGAACAGAACTGTCCCATGGTTTCCAAGGCTGTCAGTTTTTAAGGAATCTGACCGACATATTTCTCTCAAGGAGCCACTGGTGAATTTGACCTTTTGGCTAGCAGCTAAGCACTAACCATGTGTCACCAGGAATCTATTATGAAGGAACAATAAAAATTTAATCTGTAGGACAAAGGTGTGCATAAGTGATCCAGACATACATATTGAGACTGTTAATATCTTTTTTGAGATACAGAGCAACATGATCTGATTCACATTTTAATAAGATCACTCTGTGTGCTACTCTGAAACAAGAGTGGAGCATAGTAAGGATGGAATCAGGAAGACCATATGGGTGGTATTATAACAATTCAGAAGACATTAAGGTTATTTAAATTAAGATAATTTGAAATGGTGAGATGCTCTATTTTACTGGTGTTGTCATTTTCTTTAAAGTTTCAAGCCAAAAACCTTTGACAAACATTATTATCTGTAGGATGTGAAACACCAAGGTGTTTGGCCTGAGCTATTTGATTCCTAATAAAATTTCAGATTAGAAAGGAACTTTAGAAATCTTCTAATCAAGCCTTTGATTCTATAAAGGAATCCTCTCTAAAATAATTTCCTCCTGCTTGGACATTTCAATGACAAGAAACTCACTACCTAATACGTTACTCATTTAATTTTAGAATAGCTCTGGTTTTAAGAACTTTTTTTCTCTGTCTACAGTGGACAAAACCAAATTCAATTTGATCATGTGGATTTTAACTTACAGCTTTAAGGGAGCAGAAAGCATCATCTTGTAGTAGGTTTGAACTGAGTACTTTATGGTTAGTAGTCCAGTGCTTATCTTATAGCACCACCAGTGTGTGAAGAATGGACAAGTGACTGGGAAAAGATGGAGAAAAAGTAAGAATAAAAGGGATAAACTGTCCTAATTTTCTTTATTGTGTTATGTCCAAAACATAGTGTAGTACATTATTGTAGTACATTGTTGTTGTTAATGCTGTTAAGTCGGTTCCAACTCATAGCGACCCTGTATAGGGTTTCCAAGGAGCAGATGGTGAATTTAGGTTCAAACTAGCCTTGTGGTCAAGCGCTTATCCTGCAGCACCACACTAGTGACAATGGTAATTATAAACAATGAAGAATACCATGACATTTTAGTTTACAGCTTCTTGGTTTTCCCAAATATTGGCTATGTTTAAGAGTAGATGTCCTTCAAATAAGAAGTGATATTCAAAGTATGTGCTCTACAGTGTGACCACCAACTAATCAGAATTGAAGGCAAAAAGCTGTATGTACACCAGATGAATACATATAAGTGTGCTTCAAACTACGCAAGAATCAAGCCATTACACTGCTTGATTTAAATAGTACTTATTTCTATTTTGTCTTTATTGTAATGAACAAGCCCTGTCTTTAGCTCCTGCTGTGCACTTTTGGAGGGTCTTCCATATGGTTGCTGCTAAGTATTTTGGCATTTTACCAACTGTTACAATTGGGTCAGTGGGGGGGATTGTGTAGGAGTAATAAAACAAGGGTGACTGCAGCAGGGAGGAGTAGATTACTATACACATAACAGCTTATTGCCTCTCATGCATTAGAGCACAGCTCTATACCATTCATTATAACAGTCAGCCAGGGCAAACTGCCTTTTTGCCACAGAGCTGACTCCAGGAAAAGGCAGAACTTGGGTACAGAGACCATCTCATTTACAGTATTCATAATATTTTCTTATTATACCTTCCCACAATATCTAGGAAAACTTGAGGAGTAAGACAATCATACCTTGCACATTACTGTGTCATTCTGAGAACGTATTTTCATAAGCAGACATTTAGCTAAATTTTAGCAGCAATATTGGTACCTTTGTGCTCTGTTATCCAGGCTTATTGTTAAGTGATGTTGAGAGGTTCTGACTCATAGCAGCCCTGTATAGGGTTTCTGATGAGTGGCTGGTGGGTTTGAACTGCTGACCTTGCAATTTAAACCACCTTACAGTCCAGTGCTTGTCCTACAGCGCCTCACCAGGACTCCATAGGCTTATTATAAGGCAAAATAATTGTTTTTGAATGTAGTGAGATCACCTCAAATATGCAGTCCTGGTGTGGCGCTGTGGGTAAATGCACTAGACTGCAAGGTCTGTTTGGACTGCTAGGCTGGTTTGAACCGCAAGGTCGCCAGTTCAAACTTACCAGCCATACTTTGGAAACCCTATACAGGGTCTTGATGAATCGGAACTGACTTGACAGTATTGAACAAGAATAACACCTCAAATATATATAAATGCTTGAGACATGATTTACAAATCCTGAAGTGACTGATAATATTGACATCATTATTGCTGAACTATGTCAGCAATCACATCTATGAAATAAATATCATTAGTTTTAGCCTGTGGTGGGTTGTTTTTTAAGTATGAATAAATAAGTGGGGGAGAGAAGTTCAAAGTAAACTTAAGATTCTAAATACTGAAATAATGTATTAAACACATGAACATGTGTATACACACAAAGTTTTTACATAACTGCTTTTCCTTTAATATGATATGGAATTCTTCTCACATTAAACAAGAGCATACAGGTAGGTGTGTAGCATTCTAATAGGTTCACAGCACACAAATGAATTTTTCTTAGTAATTACAATAAATCAGTATTTTAAAGAGAAACATCTTTTCCCCTTCGTGTTTCCAGGAAGTATACTAATAAAAAGTAATTGCATTAAGAAAATTGCTTCTTATTCCCCTAACAGGATACCAGATCCGAGCATTTAAGTGGCTCCTTAGCGCCCCTGTGGCCCCAGGGATGCAAGAGTAGGAGCCAGGGCTGAAAAAAGATGAACTCCTGGAATGGACTCAGATTTAACATCAGCCCCTTTACTTATTCATGTAAAAATATAACATTAGTGGTATGGCGCCTTAGGATAAGCACTGACCCACAAGGTCGGTTTGAACTGCAAAGTTGGCAGTTCAAATTCACCAGTCGCTCCTCAGAAACTCTTATGCTGGGTCACTATGAATAGGAACTGATTGGATGACACAACAACAACAACAACAAAATATCGACCACCAGAAAAGTCTGAAATCAACTCTGAGTGGCTTCAAGCGGTTCCAGGACGATCCACATTTTCCTCGGATTTTGTTGTTAAGTGCCCTGGATTCAATGCAACCCTGTAGCTTCCGAGGAATGCCTGGTGGATTTGAACCATCGACCTTGCTGTTGGCAGTCCAGTGTTGATCCTACAGCGCCACACCAGGAGTCCAGTCTTCTCTGAGTTAACAGGAAATCGATAAGCTAGGTTCATCTCAGTCGTCAGTGAGAACAGAAGCCGCGAACACGCACCTAACCGTGACTCGCATTCTCCTGTACTCTTGTAACAGTGTCCCATACTCGCTCTGCCGCGATGCAGAAAACCCAGGAAGCAGCGATGGTAAGGGCAGTGGCGGCGGCTTCACGTTCGATGTGCGCAGGCGCTAGCTCACAGCGCGCAGGCGCTGCCGAGAAGTGACTTCTCCAAAAAGTGTCTTAGTTCCCGGTCACCTGAGCTCCCGGCAACGCGGCTGCGGTAGTTTCGCGGATACCAGCTCTTCTGAGATCTTTTCTGGTCGCCTCAGTCTCTCTGCCTGCTCTTCGGCTCCGCCACCTCGAAACCTTCAAGGGCCTATCATTTACTTCCTGCCCTTTCCTAGCTGCGGACCGGACCGGGCCGAATCGGGCCACTCGGGCGCGGTCCCTGACCATGGCGTCCCTCTTCAAGAAGAAAACAGTGGATGGTGAGTCTCACGATGGGCCAGAGGAACCCAGCTTTGCGTTTCCCTGATGTCTTTGGGGTTTCTGGCATTACGATCTTGCTGCTATCCCTGGGGGCGGGGCTGGAACCTGTGGCCCCACAGGTGAACGCCCTCTCTGCGTCACTCTGCTTTCCCACCTCTTCTGGCCCTCCCAACTCAGCTTCACCTGGGCTGTCTGACACCTTTCCAACCTCATCCTACGTTTTCTTTACTGGACTCCTGAGCATTTCTGGGAAGTAGGGTGTTGCTGGACTTTGAATATTCATTAGGCATGATTATTTGATGAATTTCTTGTTGGTTTCTTCTGCTTGGTTTGTTGCTCCATCAGTTTGGAGCTCTACTGCTTCTAAGCCGGAAACGTGCATGTCAGGTAGTAATGGAGGGAAATAAAAGCTCCAGGTACAAAATGAACTTGAGTCTGGACTAATTTTTGCTCTGAGAACACCCCATCAATAAAAATGTGAAGCAAATGTTTTCTTGACTGGCCCCAGTAGTAAAAGAAAATAAACCTAAGGGTATAGTTTTATAATGGATTTTCTCTCTTATGAATATCTTTTGCTAATTAAAGTAAGAGATGTGGCATGTATTATTTGAATGAAAGTTTAAATTTTAAGGATATTTGCTTTATTTTTCACATTTAGTTCACTGTCTGAAAAGATAAATGAATGGGATTGCCCAAGTTTTATATACATTCTACAATGTACTGCCTAGCACTGATTGCTTAGTCATGATATTTTTATTGACTACTGTCAAGACAAAATTCATTCAAATCATTAAAAATTGTGTTTCCATTATTGGTTGAGTATATAAGTTGTTGCTGTTCAACCAAAGAATTGCTTCTTTGTAAGGGTCTAGCTCTGCCACAGAAGGAGCAATGATAGCTAGACAGTGATTGGTACAAACAGGGTGCACATTCCAGACCTGGGAATAACTCCTTCATTCCTTTGTACTGACTATTCCAATACCAGCAAAATTGTTTTGAGTGAGAAAACAAAGACATCATCCTTACTCTTTCATGAAACACACCATGTCATGTTATAACTCTTGTCACAGCATAATTCATTGTTGTTTATCCTTAATGGATGAAAGAAATGGTTTATTGACTTTTGATTAAATGAGAAATACCATTTATAGTAACTGGAATAACTACTAACTTTGTATATGATATAATACAATTATATGATAGGAGTTTTTTATGTGTTTGTGTTTCCTGACAGTGCTGTATATAGTCTTTAATATGCCACTTTATTTTTTCACTCTTTTAGGATGAATATTATGATCTTCAGTGATTATATATAATATTCCAGAAATAAGTATGTTTTCCTGATGTTTGCTTTATATAGAATTTACTAAATAGGAGGAAAAAATCTTGCAACCTTTTGCTGTGGTGTTGCGACTTGCATTTTTAAAACTTTTTTTCATATTAAAAAATCAAAATATCTTAAGTAGTTTTAATTGCTTGATTTAAGTGTCAAATATTTACAAAGACATTTTAGTTCTTTATTGTTTTCATAGCTTTACTCCATGGTTCCTTTGGTAATCTAGTGATTATTGTACTTCAAGTGTATAGGGGAGAAAAAGAAAAAAAAAGGCATTGAGGATTTAAAGTCAGGATATTTAACTGTATACTCATTTGTACTTTTTATTTATTCAGAGAAATTATGCATTTTTCCAAATAGACTTATTTGGAAAAAGTATTAAATGTTTTTAGTAAGTCTCTTCTACTAAATTAAAGCTCTCTGTTTGAAATTTCTGAGTGTAAATTTGATTACCACTAGAAATACCAGGCTACATATTTGCTTATTGATAGGATATCTTAGTTATGAATCTGTATTTTCATTATTTTGACATAGAGCTTTATAGATGTTTCTACTAGATTTTTTATTAAAAGGAAGGTTTGTTGTGTTGAAACAGTGACAGCATTCTGCTTTGCAATAATGAGGCTATATATTATGAAATTTAATGCATTTTATGCATTTTCTCCAGATCCTTGGACTTGCTGATTATTGATCATAAGATATTTTAGTGCATGCTATATTTTTATCTGTTTCAGTGGTAATGGAATTCTGATATATAAGGGGAATAGGCAACTGCTTATAGATCTGGGGAATAATTGAATCTTTTTGTCTCTGGATTGGCTAGAAGAGTTATATACTCTATCATTAAAAACTACTGCACATGTAAATTAAAAAGGGAGACAACATTACAGCACTTATTACTATTCCAAGTTATGTTTAATTCATTTTTGACACAAAGATGAGTAAGTCTCTGCAGTATATACTTTGTTACAGAAATTAATAAGAGGTGTACCCTAATGCCTTAGAAGAGAAGTATTCTTTTGAATTTGAAATTATATTAAGTACTTGCTTTTTCTTTACTGACTTTGACTTGATTTATATACACATACCTAGTGAAGTACCTGGGTGGTACAAACGTTAAGCACTTGGTTATTAGATCTAAGATTGATGCCTTGAACCTACCCAGAGGTACCTCAGAAAACAGGCTTGGAGATCTGATTCCAAATGGTCACAGCCTGTGGAGGATTTTATGGAGCAGATGTATTCTAAACACTTGAGTTTACCCTGAGGTAGAATCCACTCTAGAACAACTACCAACAACAATATATACACACAGTGTTGTATGTGTAAACCAAATGTGTTGCTGCCGAGTCGATTCTGACTCATGATGACCCCATGTGTTATAGAATAGAACGACTCCATAGGATTCTTGTTGTTATTATTTTTGGAAGCATATTTCCAAGTTTTTTGTACAGCGGGCTCAGTCCCTCAGCCTTGAGGTTAGCAGTCTGTCTCACCCATTTACACTACCCAGGGACCTTCAGCATATACCTAAGTCCAAAAGTATTCCTACAAAATAGTAGTCTTTCGCTTTCTTCATGTATGAATTTCTTGATGTCATCCCACAACTCCTCTGGTCTTTGGTAATTAATGTCTAATGTGTCAAATCGATTCTTTAGATGATCTCTAAATTTTGGTGGGATATACTCAAGATTGTTTTTTAGCTCTTGTGGATTTATTTTAGTTTTCTTCAGCTTCGGCCTGAACTTGCATATGAGTAACTTATGGTTTGTTTCACAATTGGCCCTTAGCTTTGTTTTGTTTGATGATATTGAGCTTTTCCATCAACAATTGAAGGTCCTGAAAGCTTTGCTCCACCCACATCATTAAGGTCAACTCTACTTTGAGGAGGCAACTCTTCCTCAGTCATAGTTTGAGTGCCGTTTAACAAAGGGGCTCATCTTCTGGCACTATATAAGACAGTGTTCCACTGCTATTCATTAGGTTATCAGGGGCTAATCTTTCTGGTGTGACTTGCCTCTCCTTCTTCCTAGTCTGTGTTAGTCTGGAAGCTCCACTGAAACCTGTTCAACATGGGTAACCCTGCTGGTATTTAAAATACTGGTGGCATAGATTCCAGCATCACAGCAATACAGAAGCTACCACAGTATGAAAAACTGACAGATGAGTGGGAATCCATAGGTCCGTACATCTGTGAAATTTCTTTTGCAGGCAAGCTTTCCTTTCATTCCTTTATCCACTTAAGATGACAAAATGCTAGGAACAATGAGCTAACTAACAGAAGCAGGGATTTGCTTGTTTAAGAACCTGAAGGACAGAGTACTTCTAACTTGTGTGAAGAACCACTTATCCAAAAAAACATATTCTTGCGTGTTTCAGAAGTCTGTGAACTAAAGTGCTCAGGAACTTCTGTTGGCTTCATTGAAAATTCCTTAGGCATGGTTGGTTGAATCAATGGATATGGATGATTGATTGCTTCATGCCACCCTCCCTTCATGAAGTTATTCAACAGGTGTGGTCTTTGGGGTCTCATTCATTTGCACACATTTAAGTGTTGCCAGGCTGTTTTAGAATGCAGATACTTTTCTCTAGAAATGTTAAGAGCTATCTTTCAGGAATTAAATACAGGTGAGTTCTAGTTCTCTGTATTACAATTAAATTTAGCATCACTGATGGGCAAAGAAAAAATATATTGATAAAAATGATTTTTTCTTACAATATATTTAAAAGTTGCAGATATGGTTTGTTAGATTAAAAATGTCATGCCCTTATCCAAAAAAGAAAAGAAAGAAACCTACTGTCATTGATTTGATTCCGACTATGGAACCAGAGAGCTTCATCTTTCTGCCTCAGAGCTGCTGGTGGTTTGGAATTGCTGACCTTTGGGTAGCAGTCCAATGCTTATCCTACTGGATCACCACTGTCTTTAATAACTTTAAAGTTAAAAATCTACTGCCATCAAGTTGACTCCTATACACAGCAACCCTATGTAGGGTTTCTGAGGCTGTATGCCCTTACTGGAGTCCTGGTGTGGTACTATGGGTTAATAAGAGGGACTGCAAAGTCACTTTGAACAGTAAGGTTGATGGTTCAAGCTCACCAGTCTCTCCTCAGAAACCCTATACAGGGTCACTGTGGGTCAGAATTGGCTCTATGGCACTTCACAATAGCAACATATCCTTATGGGAGCTGCCAAGTCACCTCTTTCTCTCAAGGAAAAGCTGGCTGATTTGAACTGCTGACTGTGGTTAGCAGCCCAGTGTGTTATCCAGTATGACCCTAGGGCTTTCCTTATAGTAAAACACAAACAGTAATATATCATGGAGTTGTTATTGTTTAGTACCTTCAAGTCAACTCTGACTCATAGCGGCCCTGTATAGGATCTCTAAGGAGCAGCTGGACAGTTTGAATTGCTGGCCTTGCAGTTCAGACTGACCTCTGGGTCCAGTGCATTATCCCACAGCACAGCACTAGAACTCCATATCATGGAGGAGATGCCATTTAACTGACCAGTTTGATCCCGCTATGGGGTCTTGAGACAGTATCCTGAATTGCCCTGTTTGCTTGACACAAAACCTGCCCATCCACTACCACAGAAATACCATAGGGTATCTAAGCAGTTTCACACACAAATTAATGAATATTCATATTTACAGATTGTAATTACTTTTTGCTCCAATCCTCAAATGTGCAAATTGTATGTGAATAGTCAGGGCACAGGAGGATACCATAATTCAAGTTGTGGCTTGACCTCAAACCCCATTAGAAACATTAGTGAACTAGGCTAGACCACAAGAGAGAGCTTTCTTTTTGTTTTGCTTATTCTTTTTTCTCTTGACTTTTTTTTTAAATAAGTACCTTAATGACTACAAATTTAAAAAGGCAGAAAGACCTTTTCTATCTACACATTTTAGCGCAAGCAGGTATATTTTGGCTAGTATGAAAGACTGAGACCAGAATCCTAATGCCCAGAGGGGAGCTAGCTTGGGTAGCCTTCTCTAAACCTTGTGTTGGGTGTGGTGAGATGTTGGTGAGTGAGAAACAGTCTCCTGAACCTTTTTGGCTAACTGAATGATAACAAAGAGAGCATAGTTACAGCCATGTACTTCTAACATAATGGTTTGGAAGCTTTGCTTACTGCTGCTATCTGTTTGTTCTGTGGAAGAAAGATGAGGTGTTCTGCTCCTGTAAAGATTTACAGCCTCGGAAATCCTGTACAGGGTCGCTATGAGTTGGAACTGACCCTATGGCACATCACTACCACCACCATCTATTATGAAGTGGTAGGTTATGAACAATTCAGGGCACATTATTTTCCTTGAAAAGGAAGCAGGGCTTAGACAGGAGCCAAGGGTTTCAGCTCTCCTAGGTATCAGTAATATTTTTTTTACTGTGTGTATCATTGTTTTGACTCAGTTAAAAAACAGGAAAGCAGAAAATTATAATGAAGATGTCTGACTTTGATGTTACATATTTTCACTGAAAGACGAGACCTGTTATAGTTCAGATTTTAATATTAAATTATGAACCATTTTTCATGATAACCAATAGATTTTATTAAATATGCTAAAGAATGTGTTAAATATGTCTATAAAACAAATCATTTTGCATTTCAATATATGTGTTTGTACTATCTTAGACCAATGTGAATTATAATAAATTAGGATCGCATTTAGCTTAAAGTGAGGTGAGACAAAAAAAAAAAAAATATGTATTTCATGCTTTTAAGGAGCTTGCAATCTTGAGAAGGAATATGTTCCAATAAAAAAATACCTATAATGGAAAAAAAGCTTCACCTTAGAAAGAATAAAAGTTTCTCAGAACCTTTCTCATGATAATTCCTTTTGAATTACCTAGAAGTCAAATTATTAAATGTAAGTTTAGTATAAAAGTAAATTTTTTATAGGATATTCCCATCATTTGATATGAAAAGGTGTTTTACTAGCTCTTTCTACTTGCATAATATACTTTAAAGTATTATGATTATGTTTTCATATATAACATTAGAAGCTTTCAGTTTATAGCTTAGAACTGTTTAAATATTAATAGGACTATTAACAACTGTGAGGCTGTGGAATATACAGTAATTAATTTCCAATTCTTTCTCAAGAATATAGTAATGTTTGTAGCACACAGTTAATAAAATTGAGCGAAGCACAAAATAAAATGATGTTTTATTTAAATGCTTTATTATTTGTTTCCCAACATAGATGAATTTATCTAATAATGAAAAGGTATATAAGGAGCTCTGGTGGCATAGTGATTACAAATCGGGCTGCGAACCTTAAGGTCAGTAGTTTGAAACTACCAGCTATTCCATGGGAGAAAGATAAGGCTTTCTGCTCCCGTAAAGATTTACAGCCTTGGAAACCCTGTACAGGGTCGCTATGAGTCAGAACTGACTCCACGGCATATAACCACCATTACATATTGATGAAATTCTAGATTTTTTAAGCAATTGTTTTGCACCTTGTGCCAGTTCTTTGGTCATAATTTCACTTAGCAGTATGGTAGTTTTGTAGGTAGCACATCTGTAGACTTCATTTTCCTGGGATTCACAATCAATGCTCATGGACACAATAGTCAAGAAATCAAATGACTATGTGTTACAGTAAGCACATCTGATGCAAAAGACTTATTTATGGTGTTAAAGATTTAAGCAAAGATGTCATTTTGAGGACTAAGGTGAGCTGACCCAACCCATGTGTTTTTAGTCACCTCCTATGCAGAAAGGAATATCCTAGAAGAGTCAATGCATTTGAATTGTGGAGTTTGTGAAGAATTTTGAAAGTACCATGGAATGCCAGAAGAACAAACAAATCTATCTTAGAAGTGCAGCCAGAATACTACTTAGAAGCGAAGATGGTGAAACATAGTCTCTCATACTTTAGACATGTTATCAGGATGCATGAGTTCCTGGAGGAGAACATAATGATGGAAAAGTGGAGAATCATTAAAAAAAAAAAAAAAAAAAAAAAAGTCCCCCAATGAGATAGATTGACTCAATGGTAGCAGCAATAGGTTCAAACATAGTAACAATTGTGAGGATGGCACAGGACTGGGCAATATTTTCTTGCCCTGTACTTAGGGTCCCTCTGAGTTGGAACCATTTTGAAGGCCCCCAACAAGAAAATAAAAATAGGTAGCACAGTGCAGCTATAGCACCACTATCTCAGTATTGCCGCTTAGTCTTACAAAGTTGTGCTTAGAAGTCTACAGGACACAGGATTTTACTCCAGAAGTTCATTTGTAATTTCATGGCTTTGAATTTTGAACATATTTCTATTGAAAGTAAGGGAGGTAGTAAATATTTTTATAACTGTCAATTGGTTTTAGCAAGATATCGAACTAGGTCCAAAAGAAGAAAAATGGGGGTGTTCCAGTCTTGAGGAAGAAAGGCTGATGATTGAAAAACAAAATAATAGTTTTATTTTTCAACTTCAACAGATCCCAAATACATTTGACTATACATTTAATTCCTCTCTTTTAAGTAAATAGTGTTTCCCACTCGGTCCTAGCCATGTTAAGGGAAAAACGGAGGGCTTGGAGGGTGAAGGGGGGGAGGGACCTCCTTTCTCCATCTCCCTTATTGACATATACTGTTTTGTATATTTAAGGAAAGTCGATAAAACACAAGTAATTTTCTGTATTCACTTCTTTCATCCAATATCCATCTGACACCAGCAATGATTTTCCTAGTTCTGTGTCCTCTTCTGAATCCAGGTTAAATTTCTGGCAGTTCCCTATTGATGTACTGTTGCAATCATTTTGAATGATCTTACACAAACATTTGCTTGCATGTGGTATTAATTATACTGTTCAGTGATTTCTGCTTTCCATTTGATCACATCTTTTCAGAATGGACACAAATGTGGATCTTTGCGAATCGCTTAGCCAGGTAGCTGTCATCCAAATTTCATTGCATGGACGACTGAGCACTTTCAGTGCTACGTCAGTTTGCTGAAAGATTTCAGTTTGTATTCCATCAATTCCTAAGAGCCTTATTTCTTGCCAAGGCCGTCAGTGCAACCTGGCCTTATTTTTTTAGTACCATCGGCTCTTGATGTATCCTACCTCTTGAAATGATTGACACAGTGGCAGCAACAATGAACTTAAATGTAACAATTGTGAGGATGATGCAGGACTTACCTGGGGTAGGTCGCTAAGAGTTGGAACAGACTCAAGGTACCTAACAGCAACAATAATATTTAAGAAATATATAGAATCCATTCCCATTAAATCCTAAGCATTATGTGTTTTACCTATACTTAATTGAGAAACAGAGTAAGTAAATAAGAGAAAATATATGGCTTTTATGTATGGGAGCCCTGGTGTGGTGTTGTGGGCTAATTGCTGGACTGCAAGATCGGTTGAACCGCAAGGTTGGAGGTTCAAGCTCATCAGCCGCTCCTTGGAAACCCTATATAGGGTTGATGTGAGGAAACTGGATATAAGGCACTTAACAACAAAATGTAGGGTTTCTGGGGCTTTAAATCTTCTTGGGAGTAGGAAGCCTCATCTTTCTCCCACTTGTAGTTGAATAGATATCTTTCATAATGACTTTTTAATGTTTTTATTCTCATTTAAATATTGTATTTTTTATTGATGGAGATATGTATCTGTAGGAATTGTTGTCTGCTAACTTTATTTCTTATTTGCCTGAAAAGCTTCACAATGTAATTTATTTGATAAAATATAAGACTTTCATATCACCACAATTAGAAATTTCTCTTGGGGAAGTTATTGACTAAGCCAGGATCCACTCCTCTGAAAAAAAACTGAATAAAAGTACCTGCCTTATGATGTGGGATTGTTGTTAGAAATTCATAGTGCCTGTTACTCATTAATGTGAGTTAAATTTTTATTCTGAATAAGTAATACACTATACAAAAGGATAATGAGTGCTGACTTTGTTGTTTTTGGTCTACTCATTAAAGGACTGGTGAAATTCACTGGCTCAGGAAATGGAACATTTGTATCTAAATCTGGCAGTACCATTCACTACTTGTGTAGCCTTCAACAAGTTATATAGCTTTAACAGTCAGTTCTCTTACGTATAAAATAATAGAAAAACCCTTTCTCAAAGTTAGTATTGGTAGTTATGTGTTGTGGAGTTGGTTCCAACTCATAGCAACCCTGTATAGGGTTTCCAAGGAGTGGCTGATGAGCTTGAACCAAGACTGTAAATCTTTACAGGAGCAGAAAGTCTCATCTTTCTCCACGGAACAGCTGGTAGTTTCGAACTGCTGACTGAGGTTAGCAGCCCGAATCGTAACCACTTTATGAATGTTAATTCTTTGTTGTTGTTGTTAAGTACCATCGAGTCAATTCCTATCCATAGCGACCCAGTATAGGGTTCCCAAGGAGTGGCTGGTGAGCTTGAACTGCCTACCTTGCAATTCAAATGGGCTTGCAGTCTGGCACATTAACCCACAGCGCCACACCAGGACTCCGTTAATTCTATGGTACTTGTTAAAATTCCTCACAAGAGCTCAGTGTTAACAAGATCTATGATTAATCTCAAGGAGTTTTTTTAAGAAATCAATGTAAGTAGCAATTGACCCCAATTATGAAGTTCCCTAGGTGGTGCAAACTGTTCTCCACTGCTAACTTAAAATTGATGGCTGGAACTTGCCCAAGTATACCACAAAAGAAAACTTAACTGGCAGTCTGTTTCCGTTAAGAGTACAGTCATGGACTAAATGCAACTGTCACAACTGTAAAGGTAGAAGTTTTGTAACATAAAGGGGAGGAGTAGTAAATCTTACATTTCAGGAACAGAGGACCCTGGGACTATCAAGGGAGAAGAGCATGAGGCAATGTGGGATCCTAACCAGAGAAGCAGTGACACCAGAGATGGAGGCAGAGATGAGGACATGGAGAAATAGAGCAGTAGAGGACTCTAGACTCATGGGAAGAGAAAGGCTGTGTGCTGGTGGTCAGGAGGCAGGTTTGAAGAATGTGTCCTTTGGTTGTTTAAATGATTATATACTCCTGAGTATTTTTGTGTACAACAACAATAACAACAAAAAAACAAAACCAGAGGGTATAAAAGCAAATAACTGTTGAATGATGATGAATTGAGGGGATTGTAATCATTGCAGTGAAACAAAATACGATAGGATAAGTCCAAAACTGATGTTCTCAATGTAAACTATCACTCAGTTCACAAAAGCTGTAAAAAAAAAAAAAAAAGGAGTACAGTCATGGAAACCCTATGGAACATATATACTCTGTAGCACAGGGGATCACCACGAGTCATAACCAATTTGACAGTAACAAAATAGCAAAAAAAAAACCCACAAATTCAAGTCCTAACTCACCCAAATTATACTCCATTGTTATTATTGTTGTTGTTAAGTGCCTTCAAGTCTATTCCTACCCATAGCGACCCTGTATAGGGTTTCTGAGGAGCAGCTGGTGAGCTCGAACCACCGACTTCGCAGTTCAAATGGCTTTGCTGTCTGGTGCATTAGCCCACAGCACCACACCAGAACTCCAAATGTACCCCATTGTTGTTGTTATGAAGTGCTGTTGAGTCGATTCCGACCCATAGCGAATGTGTACAGGGTTTCCGAGGAGCCGCTGGTGAGCTTGAACTGCCGACCTTGCAGTTCAAACGGCTTTGCAGTCAGGCACATTAACCCACAGCGCTACACCAGGACTCCATACACTCCATTGTTGTTGTTGTGTGCCATGGAATTGGTTCTGACTCATAGCGACCCTGTACAGGGTTTCTGAGGCTATAAATCTTCACGGGAGCAGAAAGCCTCCTCTTTTCTCCCGCAGAACAGCTGGTAGTGTCGAACTGCTGACCTTGAGGTTAACAGCCCGATTCATAACCAGAGCTCCTTATACACTCCATTAGGCCCCCGGAAATAGCTCACTTTTTTCAAAATGTGAGGCTGATAGATAAGAGATTTGGATTTCGAGGACACTTACATCTTCTGAGGGCCTTGTGTATGTTATTTCTCATAAAAATCCCTACTGTTTGAATAAGAATCCTCATGTTTATAGGGTTAACTAACTTTTCAAGATGTATGATGATCAGTGACAGAGGGGGGGTCCAAAACCATATCTGCCTACTGACAAAGATGTGCTGCTTCACTCTGCTGTAATGACTTATCTGTAGAAAACAGATTTAATAAACACATGTCTTCCTAGAATTTTACATAGTAATGGAATAAAAGATAAAAAGGATGTCTTTGTGTGTGCGTGTGTATGGCATAAATATGTGCATATGCATTTTT
>NW_006408586.1:6806384-6830492 GCF_000296735.1 Chrysochloris asiatica
TATATAGATACATATACAGATATATATATATAGGAGTCCTGGTGTGGCGCTGTGGGCTAATGCGCCAAACTGCAAAGTCGTTTGAACTGCAAGGTCGTGGTTCAAGCTCACCAGCGGCTCCTTGGAAACCCTATACAGGGTCGCTATGGGTCGGAATTAACTCGACGGCGCTTAACAACAACAACAATATACACATATACATACATACTTTCTGTGAAACCGCAGACTATCTTATTTGCACATGTTACATTTAATTTTTCTTATGTGGAGCAAGATGAGGCTTTCTGCTCCCGTAAAGATTTACAGCCTCGGAAACCGTGTGCAGGGTCGCTATGAGTCGGAATCGACTCCACGGCACATAACAACAACAACAACAACAATAAATATATATATATACGTTCTCTTGTAATTCAATTTATATTATAAATACTTTATATTGTATATAAATATTATATTTAAATATGAATGTTATAGATTTATTCTCCAGGTTTTAAATTTGATGTAGTAGATTGAATTGAAAGGAAACATTTTAACATCTAATAAATTAATTTTCTCTTTTACTTGATTTGTGTTCAGTATTTTAAATGATATTGAAAGAATTTTTACAACCTACAAATTTAGGTTTCTTTTGTGATTCTCTTAGATGTAATAAAGGAACAGAATCGAGAGTTACGGGGTACACAGAGAGCTATAATCAGAGATCGAGCAGCTTTAGAGAAACAAGAAAAACAGCTGGTAAGTAGAACATTAAATTTCAGTTTAACTTTTCAGACAAATTTGGAAATTAGTGTTGTCATAATTAGCTAACTAGGAGAAGGCACATGACAGGTGGCAAGTGATTTACTTAACTAAGAAAAGGCATTTAAAACCTTTCTATATTTTTCTGCTTACCTTTTTTATTGTGTCATTTTGCTGACTTTTACAAGGATTCTGTGAATTTTTCTGATTATATGATCAAATTTTTCTTCAGTACGTAAAAGTCATAAATGCCAGAGCTACCTTCTTTCAGTTAACAGCACAGATAAAACATTCATGGAAAACAAAAGACGATTATAAGAAAATAATTATATTAATTTATAGATGACTTACTTGGTATTTTAAAGATCAGTGTATAACAATGAATATAGTGTGTTTTTTTGTAGTTAGTAGATTGGTTCTTTAAATTATTTTTAGGCTGTGTTTTTAAATGTATGCTACTTCAAAAATCTTGTTTTTGAAAACAATTTTGTTGCGGTATAATTGGAACACAAAATACATAAAATGAATCCATGTGATTTGATATATTTTGATATATATTTACTTTTTATACATACACACTCATGAAAATTTCACTACAATCAAGATCAGGGTTATGAATATTATCCACAAAAGCTTCCTTATGTTCTTTGTAACCCACATACCTGTCCCTTCTTGTCCCATATATTCCCAAGTCTGTCAGTGTAGATTAATTTGCATGTTATAGAATTTTATATAAATGTTAATTATATAGTATAAAGTTTGTTTGTTTTTAATATGGCTCTTTCACTCACCATAATTATTTTAAGATTAATCAAAATAGTCGTAATTTCATTCCATTTTGTAAATGATTGGTATTCCATTATGGGCTAAACCAGAATTTGTTTTTCCATTTAACAGCCGGTTGTATACAGGTTTTGACTGTTGTATAAAGTTGCTATGTACATTCAAGTGGAGTCTTTTTGTGCATATATGCTTTTAATTCTATTGGGTATATTTCTCTTCAAGTCTATTCCTACCCATAGCGGGATATTTAGTGGGATATTTAGATTGTGAGGTAAGTGTATGTATAAGAAGCTACCAAACAGTATTACAAAATGACTGTCACTTTTCTTAGCAGCATATGAAAGTCATAGTTGTTTCTCATTCTAGCCAATACTTGGAATTGACAGTTTTTTAGCCTGTCTAGCGGGTGGGTGGACTCCTGTTGTGATGCTATAGTAGGGTAAACACTGGACTGCTAACCACATGGTTGGTGGTTCAGACCCACCAACCACTCCTTAGAAACCATATACAGGATCACTATGACTCACAGCACTTAACAACAATGAGTGTGTAATGATAACTTATAATTATGGTTATGTATTATATTTACCTAATTACTGATGAGGAATCCTGATGTGGCACTGTAGGTTAATGCACCAGACCACAAAGATGTTTGAACTGCAAGGTTGGCAGTTCAAGCTCACTAGCTGCTCCTCGGATACACTGTACTGGGTCACCATGAGTCAGAACCGAATTGACGGGATGTAACAACAACAACAACAATTACTGATGGGGAAGCTCCATATGATAAACACTGGACTGAGGACCACAAGATCGGCAGTTTGAGCTTACCAGCCGCTCCTCAAAAGAAAAATGAAACCTTTTGCTTTTGCAAAGATCTAAAGCCTCAGAAATCCTATACAGGATCACTGAGTCTGAACTGACTCAACAGCCTGTAACAACACAACAATTACTGATGAGATTGAGCATCTTTTCTTATATCTGTTTGCCATGTGTGGTGCTGCAGGTTAATGCACTGGACTGCAAAGTCGGTTGAGTGCAAGGCCAGCAGTTGAAGCTCACTAGCTGCTCCTCAGAAAACCTATGTAGGATCTTTATGAGTTGGAACTGACTTGTTAGCACCTAACAGCAACAACAACATTTGCCATGAACATATCTTCTTTTTCAAAATGTTTATTTTATTGTTATTTGATTGTAAGATCTCTATAAATTCTAGATATTCTTGTTGTTAAGTGCTGTCACGTCGGTTCCAACCAATAGCAAACCTGTAGATTTACAAGGAGCAGCTGATGAGCTTGAACCATAGACCTTGTGGTTCAGACAAGTGCTTTATTAGTTATATGTTTTGCAAATGTTTTCTTCAAGTTCTTGGTCTTGCCTTTTCATTTTCATACTTTGACCAAATGCAATTTATTATTTTTTCTCTAATGGCTTGTGCTTTTACTGTTATGTGAGAAATTTTTGACTAGTCTTTTGTTGTTGTTGTTGTTGTTGCTAAGTTCTGTCAAGTTGGTTCCGATTCATAGCAACCCTGTATAGGGTTTCCAAGGAGCAGCTGGTGGGTTTGAACTGTGACCTTGTTGTTAGCAGTCCGATGTCGATCCTATGGTGCCACACAGGAGTTCTTGACTAAGCTACAGCTACTTGTGTTTTTTTTCTCTCTCTATTTTTTGTAGAGGCTTTTTAGTTTAGTTTTACATTTTGGACCATAATCTATATTGAATTAGGTTCTAGGAGTCAGGTAAGGGTTGAAGGTCACTTCTTACATATGAAGATGCATGTTACCCACATTATTTATTTCTGATTAGCCTATTCTTATTATGATAAGGTTTCCTCATTATAGATGATCAGTTACCCGAATGCATGTGGGGCTGTTAACTGTGCTCTGTTTTATTATATTCATTTCCACGATAATTCTTAAGCCCATATCATCATACTTTATTGTTACAACAGAAAATATCGAAGCTGACAAGGATTTCATTTTACTTGAATACTCTTCAACAAGGAGCTCTAGTAGCATAGTGGTTAGGAGTCGGGCTGCTCATCTTATGATTAGCAGTTCAAAACTACCAGCCATTCCATGGGAGAAAAATGAGGCTTTCTGTTCCCATACATTTCTATAGCCTCAGAAACCGTACAGGATTTCTGTGAGTCGGAACTGACTTCATAGCACATAACCACCACGACCACCACCTCATTCAACACCCATAGAAACAGCAGTCTAGAAAGCAAATGAAGTCTTGCATTAGGTAAATGTGCTAAAAAGACTGTTTTAAAGTGTTAAAAAGCAAAGATGTCACTTTGAAGGCTACAATGAGCCTTATCCAAACCATGATATTTTTAATCACCTAATATTCACTGCAAAGTTGGTTAGAACTGCAAGGTCGATGGTTCAAGGTCACCAGCTGCTTCTGGGAAACCCGATACAGTGTTGCTGTGGGTCAGAACCAGCTCAGCAGCACTTAACAACAACAATAATATTCACTGCAGTGGCCGCATAGAACTCAGACACCATAATGACAGTTACAGTTTACAGGTTACAATGCAGGATCAGAAAATGCTCAGGACACAGTTCATTCAGTCAGGACAGCCTGTCCTTACTGTTGCCCACAGGCATGTCTCTCTCTGCTTGGGCAATGTTGTAAAACTCTTTTTAGACTACTGATAAATACTCACGGGGCATACCACTATAAGCCTCAGCCTGAAGGCACTTGGCTCTAGCTCCTTGGCTCAGCAAACATAGCTCCCCTAATTCAGTTCTTGGAGGCACCCTACTCTGTCAAGCAAGCCTCCTGCCCATAGTCACTCAGCTTTACTTGCTTAGGGACTAGGAAGTCCACTATTCTGTCTCATGCTCTGACTCTCGGTTCTGCTGCTGTTGTGCCTCTGCTACTCCTCTGGTGTCATACCTTTATGTCCCTGGGTAGAGGAGGTTCATTGTGCAAGGTTCTCAAGGTCCAAAGGACATACTTTGCTCCTGACTTCCCTTCTCTGATGTTCCCCCTCCTGCTTCTGAGATGGCTTTTTTATATACGTTAGATATCCAAATTTTACAGTCACAATTAACCTTTTTAATCACTCACAAGTAAATCATATAATCCAATCCAAATCTTCTCCCATCTTCTCTTACCAGAATCCATCAGGGCAAAGATTTGTTTAGTGGGGGTTAATAAAAACTAAGACTAGAAGAGACATACTGATTTTCTTAAGTTAAACCAATCTTTTGCTACTGGGATAGCCCCACTTGGTCATGATGTCTTTTAAAAAATACATCTGTGTATTTACTTTACTAAAATTAGATATGTACATGTATATATATACACACACACACATATATATATATACATATCTATGTTTATGTGGGACATTGAGCTTATATTTATTTATTTATATTACCTTTTATTAACTTTGGTATCAATGTAATATTGGCCTCATAGTATATATGTGAATGTACATCCCTGCCCTCCATTTTTATTTTTCTTTGCTTTTTAAAACTGAGAGCGTTTGTGCTAAATTGCCAACTTTTTTTTCCTTAAATGCTTCAAAGGATTTGTCAGTGATTTTACATAGGACTGGAGTTTTCTTTGTGAATAAGTTTTAAATTACACATTAAAAAAAATAAATATAAGATGATGAATCTGTTTTCTTGAATAAGCTTTAATTTGTGTTTGTCCAGTGTTTTGTCCATTTTGACTAAGTATAAAAATTTGCTTGCATTTGACCAAGCCCCAGAAATTTGATTTTGCCATTCCAGATTGATACGATGGATTCCAGAGAAATGGATACAAGGGTAGGATCCTAAGAACAAATCTGAACAAAGAGAAAGTTAATGGCACAGCAGCGCCATGAACATGCAAAGGTTTTGGCTGACATCAGTCTCGAACCAGTCACCAAGGTTATTGGAAGTCTGTTTGAGATAGAGCCAACTCCAACTGAAAAATTTTTGCTGCAATGAAGTCCTGATATGGCACTGTCGGTTAATGCACCAGACTGTGAAGCCGTTTGAACTGCAAGGTCAGTGGTTCAATTTTACCAGCTGCTCTTTGGAAACCCTATACAGGGGCACTAAGGGTCAGAATTGACTCGATGGCACTTAACAACAACAACAACAATGTGTACCTATGCCCATTTGCTAAATGGCTGCTGGGATCCAGTGGGGAAGCAGGCACAAAGCAAGGAATTTACAATAACTGAAAAGTATTGAAAAGAAGTTGTCCATTGAGGTTTTAAAGACCTTTCTTGAGGCTGTCCTGGGGAAAGATGAAAAGGGCAAACTTAAATTTGCAAAACTACACAGAGCGCTGGCTGAAGCACTCGTTGTAAAGCGCAATATCAAATCATTTGCTGGAATACTAGAACACAGTGGCCAAAAGTTGCAATGCTGTTTATTATCCACCTGAGCGCCCATTCTGGGTATAGCATCGTGTGCCAGGGAGTGGGCCACCACAGCAGAAACAAAGCAAACCTGTAAAGAAAGGAAAACAAGTGAGCCAAAGGGTATTACCCCAAGAGGGCACCCAATGCTGCAACCATTGAATTTGATTTTCAACTATAAAGAAGAGAAAGGACTTTTGACTGACCTTTGTCCACAAGGATCTGGCATCATTGCAGAAGCATATCCTTATGCTTGCTTTGGGAATATTGTGAACCCATTGGGTGTTTTGGAGTTCCAAAAGACTGGTGACCCGTATATCCAATACCTTGAGATTCCCATGAGAGTAATCAAGGGAAACCTTGGCTTTACTTTCGATGCCTGGGGTATCACCTGCACGAAAAGTTCCAGTTCAAGCGAAAGTACAAATATTTACCATGTCCGAACACTGACTGGTATGCAGCCACGCAAATGAAAGATTGAGAATGGCTGCGGTGTAAAATATGAGAAATTCTCTATCTATACCAAAACTCAGCAGCTGATCACGCAAAGAAAGCGCCAGCACAAAGCTGAGTCGAGTTTTTTGTCCTCCATGCCTCCAATCTAGAGTGCGTACCTCAAGTAACTGGAGAGATAAGAAAGCTTTTCCATTATAATGGGAATGGCAATTCAGAGAAAATAAAAAAGTTACTTGCATATTGTTTGTAATATCCCCTTACTGTTCTTTAGTATCTGTAGGATATGAAGTGATGCCTGCATTTGTATTCCTGATCTTGGAAGTTTGTGCTATCTCTCTTTCTCCCTGTTTCTATTTTTCTCTCATGTTTTTATCTGTGATACGTCTGTTTAGTGGTTTTTCAATTTGATTAATCTAGGATCACCATTTCATTTCAGATTTTCTGTATTTGCTTTTCTTTCCTTGTTTATGTATTTCTTCTTTTTGCTTATTTGGTGCTTCATTTGCTCTTCTTTTTCTACTTTCTCTGTGTTGAAGCTTATATCATGGAAATGAGATTTTCTCTACCCTCACCCCATATAAGGCATTAATGCTATGAATTTCCTTTGAAGGACTTTTAATGGCAGCCCAAGGTTTTTATATTTTGCATTTTTATTTTATTAACTTTAAATTGTTCATCAAATTTCTTCTGTTATTTTTAACCATGATTTATTTATAACTTAGTTGTTTAATTTCTGCTTTTCAATGCTAATTCATTTCTAGCTTAATTTCATTGTGATCATAGAACATACTTTGTATGATTTCAATCTTCTTAAGTATATTAAGTATATTGACCACCACTTGTCTTTCAGTTTGTCGTACTGTGGTGTCGAATGTGGTGCTGATGCTAGAAGCTTATACCACCGGTATTTTAAATACCTGTAGGTTCACTCATGGTAGACAGGTTGTCTTTGACAACTTCAATCTTTTCTCCATTGATAAGCATGCTATTTCTTGGTTCACTGGTGAGGAGTTTTGTTTTCTTTATATTGAGATGCAGTCCATACTGAAAACCTTATGAATGGCAATGGAATACTGTAAGGTAGTACCAGAATATTGAATATTGAAACATTACGAATGCCACCATAATATTATCAAATATAGTAAGGGAAGGTAAGTCCTTCAGGTTGAATGGCAATAAAAATATGACTAGGGAAGGTTTGCCTACTCAGAATAGAGTTGATCATGATGACATGAATGGAGTACAACTTTTGGGGCTTTCATTTGCTGGTGGGACACAAATCATCCATTAATAATCCAATTAAACATGTTACATCCAATGTAAACATCCATTAATAATCAGAACATAGAATGTACGAAGTATGAATATGGGAAAATTGGAAGTTGTCAAAAATGAAATACATAAACATCAGTATCCTAGGCATTGGTGAGTGAAATGAACTGGTATTGGTTATTCTGGATCTGACAGTCATATGGTCTACTATGCTGAGAGTATCAAATTGAAGAGGAATGGTGTCACATTTATCATCAAAAAGTTATTTCAAGATGTCTTGAAATTCAATGCTGTCTGTGATAGGATAATATCCATTCGCATACAAGGAAGACCAGTTGATACCATTGTTACTCACATTTACACACCAACCACTAAAGCCATTGATGATGAAACTGAAGAATTCTACCAACTTACTCAGTCTGAAATTGACCAAACATGCAATCAAGATGTATAGATAATTATTGGTGACTGCCAATGCAAAGTTGGAAACAAAGAGGAAAGATCAGTAGTTGGAAAATATGGCCTTGGTGATAGAAACGATGCCAGAGATTGAATGATAGAAATTTGTCAGACCAATGACATTCATTTTTACACAACATAAAAGATGACTATACAACTGGACCTTACTAGATGGGATAAACAGAAATAAAATTAACTACATCTGTGGAACTCTGGTAGTGTAGTGGTTACGAATCGGGCTGCAGACCACAAGGTCAGCAGTTCGAAACTACCAGCTGCTCCCCAGGAGACAGATGAGGCTTTCTGCTCCCATAAAGATTTACAGCCTTGGAAACCCTGTTCAGGGTCGCTATGGGTCGGAACCGACTCGACGGCACTTAATAACAACAACATCTGTGAGAAGAGATGGTGGAAAATCTTCATATCATCTGTCAAAATTAGGCTGGACAGACTGTGGAACAGACTATTACTTATTCATATGCAAGTTAAGCCTGAAACTTAAACAAATTAAAACAAGTCCACAAGAGCCAAAATATGACCTTGAACATTTCCCCTCTGAATTTAGAGATTGTCTCAGGAACACATTTGGTGCATTAGACACTAATGACCGTAAACAAGAGGAATTGTGGGATAACATCAAGAAAAGTCTTACAGGAAGAATGCAAAAGGTCATTAAGACAAGAAAAGGAAAACACCAAAATGGATATCAGAAGAACCTCTGAAACTTGCTTCCCAGTGTAGAGATGCTAAAGTAAATGGAAGCTATGAGGAGATAAAAAAAAGTTGAGCAGAAAAATTCAAAGGGCAGCTCCAGAAGACAGTGTCAGGTATTATGATGAAATGTAAAAAAGACCTGCAGTTAGAAAACCAAAAGGGAAGAACAGGCTCAACAATTCTCAAGGTGAAAGAAATGAAGAAAAATTTAAGCATTGATTACAATATTAAAGGGTTCTATGGACAAAATATTGAAAGTGGAATTTTCAGTCATTGTACCAAAAAGTAATGGTTAATGTTCACCCATTTTAAGAGATAGCATATGATCCCAAGCCAATGGTATGGAAGGAAGAAGTCAAAGGTGTACTGAAGGTTTTGGCAAAGAACACGGCTCTGGTATTGATAGAATACAAATTCAAATCTTTCAACAAACTAATGCAGCATTGGAGGCCCTCTCTCATTTACACCAAGAGTTTTAGCTAATAACTAGCCAAATGATTGGAAGAGGTCTATATTTATGTTCATTCTGAAGAGAAGTGACCCAACAGAACGCAAAAGTCATTGGACAATATCATTAATAATCACATACAAGTAAAATTTTGTTGACGGCAATTTAAAAATGGCTGCAAGAGTACATTGATAAGGAACTATCAGAGGTTAAATCCCAATTCAGACAAGACACTGGGACAAGGGATATCATTGCTGACATCAGATGGATCTTGTTTGAAAGTAGAGAATATCTGCTTTATTGTAAGTTCTTTCAGCTATGTGGATCATAAGAAGCTTTGGATAACATTGCAAAGAATGAGTATTCCAGACCATTTAATTGTGTTTGTGAGAAACCTGTATATAGACCTAGGGTACAGAACAAGGTGATACTGAATGGTTTAAAATCAGGAATGCTGTGCTTCAGGGTTGTATTCTTTCACCATACTTGAGTAAATAATCTGAAAAGATGAATTATATGAAGAAGAATATGGCATAAGGATTGGAGGAGGACTAACAATCTGAGATGTACAGTTGATAGTAGCTTCATCTGAAAGAGAAGAGGACTTAACATACTTAATGATGAAGATCAAAGACCAGAGCTTTTAATATGGGCTCATTGTAAAAAAACAAAAAAACAAAAATCCTCACCACCATTTATTGAACCAATGTATTTGTCATCGTGGACCAATAAATAACATCATAATACATAGGGAAAATATTGAAGTTGTCAAAGACTTCATTTTGCTTTGATCCAGTATCAACACTCATAGAAGCAGCAATAAAGAAATCAAATAACATTTTGCACTAAGCAAAACTACTGTACAGGACCTACTTAAAGTATTCAAGAACAAAGATGTCACTTTGATGTCTAAAGTGTGTGTCACTCAAGCCATGGTATTTTCAGTGTGAAACTTGGACATTGAATAAGGAAAACCATGGAAGAATCGACGCAGTTGAGTTATGGTATTGGAGAAGCATATTAAAAGTACCATGGACATCCAGAAGAGGAAACACATCTTTTTTTGCAAGAAATACTGTTGGGAGCAACTGAGCTGAAGGTCTGCAGCCTGGGAACAGTTTAACCTAGGGTTACAGCTGCCCTCTTGGTTGTCGCAAAGTGTGACCTTGAATTGTGGGCCACCAAAAGTTGTGGCTCATGACATCAGGCTGCACCCAGGCTTAGCTGACCCTTGAGTCTGCAAAGTGAGCTCAAGGGAAAAGGATCCTGCAAAACAGGTCCTTGTACACAGGTATGACTTTTAGCTCAGTCTGCAGAAACATTTAGCTGTGTTCCGGCCTGCTTCTACAAGTTACAGTTTTTCTGATAAAGGTCTGCTTACTGCATGCACTTTCAGCTCAAAATGTTCCTGCATTCCTTACCCTCCCTCAAGCACCTACCCTTGAGTGGTATATATAATAAACGTACTGAATCTAGATCTGAGCCACAGTATCTCCATCAGAATCCTGCGTCCCACCTGGTCTCAACTTTACTTATTTCAATTGTGTCTTGTGTCTTTCTTTTATTTCTCATCTCTCGTCGCCCCTGTTGTTGTTGTTGTTAAGTGCTGTCGAGTCGGTTCCGACCCATAGCGACCCTGTACAGGGTTTCCGAGGGTGTAAATCCTTACGGGAGTAGAAAGCCTCATCTTTCTCCCGCAGAGCAGCTGGTAGTTTCGAACCGCTGACCTTAAGGTTCGCAGCCCGATTCATAACCACTACGCTACCAGAGCTCCTACTCGGCTTTATCTCTCCTTGCGGGTCGTGGAGTATAGCTGATTGTTGGACATGGCAGTTGGCCCCGCAAAATACAGTTAGAATGCTCCTTAAATCAAAATGGTGAGACATTGTCACTCATATTTAGGACATATTATCAGAAGAGACCAGTCCCTGGACATTGTGCTTGGTAAAGTAGAAGATCAGTGTAAAAGAAGAAGATCCCAAATAAGATAGATTGGTACAGTAGCAGCAGCAATAATAAAGATTGTGTTGATGGCACAGTATGAAAGTTGAAAATTGAAACAAGGCAGGTTTCGTTCTGTTGTGCATAGAGTCTCTATGAGTTGGAGCCTACTTGTTTTCTGGCACCAAGATACAGAAATCTTAGTGACTGCTTAGAGCATACACTTACAAAAGACTGTGCATTTTGCTGGTGGTGATGCAGTATCATGTAAGTGTCAGGTCAAGTTGGTTGACAGTACTTTTAAATATTTTTATAGATTTTCTTAGTATGCTTAAGAGAAATTGTTGAGATCTTCTATTATAATTGTGCGTTTGTCTATCCATCCTTTTCTATCATTTTTTTGTATTCATATATATTGAAACACTGTTTCAAAACATTTAGAATTGTTTTTATATCTGCTTAAATTGCTTTAATAAATATTTAGAATTATTTCCATCTTTGAATGAATTACTTCTTTTACCATTATGAAATGCCACTTTTTATATCTGATGATATTTCTTAATCTGAAATCTATTTGATATGATAATGAAGTCATCAAATGAATTTTGATAAGCATTTTAAAAACATATTCTTTTTTATACTTTATTTGTAACCTATTGCCCCCTTTTTAAAGTTGTTTTCATGGTAGCTTATAGTTGTTTGCTTTCCTATCTAATCTGACCATTTGCCCTTAAGTTGAACTATTAGATGGAACATTTTATTTAACAGATTAGCTCCATAATTGGCTTAAATTTTCCACTTTGTCTTTTATTTTCTATTTGTCCCATCGTTTGTTTGTTTGCTTGTTCCTCTTTTCCTGCCTATTTTTGGACTGAGGCTTTTTCTTTTCATCTTCACTGTCTGTATGTACTATTTATAGAATTGTATTGTCTTTATGGATGAAAATAGTAGTTGTTATTTCTCCCTTCCATGTATATAGTTGGAATAAATTGCTTCCGCTCTCTCATCTCCCATAAACTACTCTTTGCCTCTATGACTTTAAGAAAGTGTCTTTCCCTTTTTATAGTCAGGGAGAAGGAGGTATTTTATATAACTCTCTTTCCGCTGTCGTAAAATTTGCAACCTCAGAAACCCTATAGAGTGTCCCTATGATTCAGTGTAGACTTTATGGCAGTGGGTTTGGTTTCTGTTAATCCAACTAACCAACCAATTCTCAAGTATTTTCCAATTCATGGTAACCCATGAGTATATGTTAGATCTGTTCTTTAGAAATAAATTACTGAGTACAGTCCTATAGAAATTATTATTTTTCCCTTCTCTTCATTTTCACTTTCTTTAGGAATTAGAAATTAAGAAAATGGCCAAGATTGGTAATAAAGAAGCTTGCAGGGTTTTAGCCAAACAACTTGTCCATTTGCGGAAACAGAAAACAAGAACCTTTGCTGTAAGTTCAAAAGTCACTTCTATGTCCACACAAACAAAGGTGATGAATTCACAGATGAAGATGGCTGGAGCAATGTCTACTACAGCAAAAGTAAGTAGTACCTTTATAGCATTAGATTTATATTACGACGTATAAATTTTATCTTCAAATCAAATATAAAACCAACATCTATTATATACATGGCACTGTTTTCATGTAATTTTTAGTAAATAACCCAGACACTCATAACTGGATTCTTTATTGGTTATTTTTTTCTTGTTTTAGAATGTTTCCATTTTCCAAAGATCACAAATTTATGATTTAACAAAAGTGTTCTATGGCTTCTAGATTCATAAAATTAACTTAATATAGGGTTAGCTTTTTCACCTTAAAAAAATTGTTATCAAAATATTTGGGGGCATCTTATTTCATTAGGCTATAAGTTCTGACTACTTTTAAGTAATAATTTGTCATTGATTCATTTTCATATGAATACTATAAGAATTTATTAGCTATTGTTTCACAAGAACTTTTTTAACATAAATAATGTTTTTACTGTAGTGTTAAAGGAGTCTTGAGTCTTTTAATCATAACACAAAAAAAAATGTTATATATAAAATACTGGAAGGAGCTAGAAGAAGTTTAGGACAAAGACCCTGCCCTTTAGGATTTTATAGTTTAGTTAGCGAGGTTAAAATATTTCTGAAAAGAAAATTACCCAATAGACATTCGTCTCTGCTAAGCTTTGTTGAATTGCATTTGTTGTTGTTAAGTGCTGTCGAGGTGGTTCTGACTCATAGCAATCCTGTTTAGGGTTTCTGGGGAGTGGCTGGTGAGCTTGAACTGCTGACCTTGTGGTTCAAACTGACCTTGCAGTCCAGTGCATTAACCTGCAGCAACACACCAGGACTACATTGAATTGCATGGTTCTTTGAATAGCTTGATCCAAAAGGGGTTGTAAAAGACCTACACCCTAAAATATTATTAGGTATTGGATATGTTGTTGTAGTTGTTGTTATTAAGTGTTGTCTAGTCGGTTCTGACTCACAGTGACTCTGTACAGAGTTTACAAGGAGCAGCTGGTGAGTTTGAACCACCAACCATGTGGTTCAAATCGACCTTGTGGTCCAGTTCTTCATCCCACAGTGCCACACCAGAATTCCATATTGTTGTTTTGTGCTATCAGGTTGGTTCTGACTCATAGTGACCCTGTATAGATTTTCCAAGGAATGTTTGGTAGGTTTGAATCACTAACATTGTGGTTGGCAATCCAATGCTCATCATAACAGCACCACACCAGTGACACATTATTTTCACTGCCTTCAAGTTGACTCCGATTCTAGGAACCATATAAGTCAGAATAAAATTGCTTATAGGGTTTCCAAGGTTGTAAATCTGTATGGAAGTTTGTTGTTGTTATGTGCTGTGGAGTCGGTTCCATCTCATAGCGACCCTGTACATGATTTCCGAGGCTATAAATCTTTACAGGAGCAGAAAGCCTCATCTTTCTCCCGTGGAACTGCTGGTAGTTTCGAACTGCTGACCTTGTGGCTCGCAGCCCGATTCGGAACCACTACGCTGCCAGAGCTGCTTTTCTATAAGTGAACCTAATATGGTACTTCCACATAGAGTTGTTTAAAATTGAATTAGTACTTAAATTTATCATAAATGTATTAATTCAGGAAATATTTCTTTAGATCCTCTAGGTAGGAACTAAGACAAATGATGGAGATGAAATAGAAAGCCAAATCGGGCAAGGACTTAGCCTTCCTGGAGTTTAGTCTATTTAGAGGTAATCTCATTAGAAGTAGTTTGTATAGTGGTTAAGAACATACACTTTGAAGGCAGAAAATCTGAGTTCAAATCTCACCTCCACTTAGTAGCCGGATGATCTTGGGCAAGGTAAAGCTGCCTTTCTGGACTTTCATGCCCCTTATGTAAAATATAAAAAATGTTAGTACCAGTAACTACCACATGAAGTTTCTGTCAGGGTTAAATGTCATTTATCTTTAATTTTAATATGTAGAGAGTTCTGGCGTGGTGCTGTAGGATAAGCACTGGACTGCTAACCACAAGGTTGGCAGTTCAGACCCACCAGGTGTTCTTTTGAAACCCTATATAGGATCACTAAGAGTCAGAATCAACTTGATTGTTCTTAACAACAGTAACAAAAGTGGAGTCCTTGTTTGGCACTATTAGATAACCACAGGACTGCTAACCGCAAGGTTGGCACTTCAAACTGAACATCCACTCCTCGGAAACCCTATACAGGGTCACTATGAGTTGGAACCAGCAATAAAGCAACATATGTGAAGTTCTTAAAATAGGCCTAGCATATAAGATTATGCAGGTATTAGCTAGATTATTAGTATTATCAAGTATTATTATTGTTATTGTCATTATTTACTCTATATCTATACTAAGGAACTCTGGTAGCATAGTGGTTACGAATCAGGCTGCGAACCGCAGGGTCAGCAGTTCGAAACTACCAGCTGTTCCGTGGGAGAAAGATAGGGCTTTCTACTCCCATAAAGATTCACAGCCTTGGAAACCGTGTACAGGGCTGTTATGAGTCAGAATCGACTCCACGGCACACAGCCAGTCACCATATCTATCCTAATATAATTTAAACCAATAAATACAAACTTTCAGTGATAGTGAGTAAGATTTAAATAGGGTTATCCATTCTAATCTGGCTAGTCAGAGACTACTTATCTAAGAAAGTGATATATAAACTAAAATCTGAAGTATTGATAGTGAAAGCAGATGGACAATTGCATTCCACACGAGGACCTGACATAAACAAAGGTCCTCTGGTGGCGCTGTAGATTAATGCACTGGACTGCAAAGTTGGTTTGAACCACAAGGTTGGCAGTTCAAGCTTACCAGCTGCTCCTTGAAAACCCTATACAGGGTTGCTATGGATCGGAACTGACTCGATGGCGCTTAACAGCAACAACATGGCAGGAGAAAGCTTGGCATCTTTAAGGAAATAAAAGATCAGTGTGGCTAAAGTGCAATAGTGCAGAATGAGACCGGAATGGTAATCAGAGTTTAGTCCAGGTTGTGTCCCATCACTAAATTATAGAAGTTACCTTTAAATGTGTAAGATCAGTGGAAAACCATTGGAGAGTTAGGTTTGTTGGGATGGAGTCTTGGAGTGGTGGAGGAAATATAGTGTTACACTTTAAAGAGATTACTTTGGCTACAGCATTACATATAAATTGAAAAAAGTGCTTCATATCTTTTTAAACCTATGTTTTCTGTTGTATGGTTTCTTCTAATATACAAATTTGCTGTATCTGTATTTGCATATGTATAAACCAAATTTCTCTTTGTTGTCATTTGCCATTGAGTCGACTCTGACACAGGGCATTCCCCATGTGTAGAGACCTTTCAGAAGCAGATTTCCAAGCTTGTTTTCTTAGGTACCTGTGGGTAGCTTCAAACCACACACCTCTCAGCTACTGTCTATCTGTGCCAAACCAGATCACGTTAATCTGTTTGAGTGAAATAAGTTATGAATATATAATGTAATAATTCTCTAAACATGTTTTTGTAAAACTTTTTTTATTTTTTTCATTTCTGAGCCACTGTTCAGAATGCACTGATAGATTAAATATGTATGTCATTGTATCCTCCAGCCCCTTTTAAAATTCAAACATTTTTATAAAGGAAACCAACCTGCTTACTACCTAATAGGTAAACTTAATTTTACCATTTGAATTTTAATGGATTTTATGTTGTCAGTGTTTTTTATTCCATAGTGCTCTGTTTAGTGTTGAGAAGAGGTTGTTCACCCTGGTCTTTATCATATAGTTGTTAAGCAGATGGCTTCCAAATGAGTGTTTAGTTTTTCTAGAATACTTAAAGTCTTTATGCTTTACTGTGATGAGGTATATATCTTTTTAAATCTGTTTCCCATATGATGCTTCTTCTTTAGAATTATTTCATAGTAAAATTTTCATAATCATGTAGCTAACATAAAATCTTTCATATATTTAAAGACAATGCAGGCAGTTAACAAGAAGATGGATCCACAAAAGACATTACAAACAATGCAGAATTTCCAGAAGGAAAACATGAAAATGGAAATGACTGAAGAAATGAGTAAGTTTAATAAGTTGTAATAAAATTTATAGTTTTATTATCTTTGAATTACCCAATTTTACTTACTAGCAACCTCATTTTCTTCATGAAGGCAGACAGAATAAAAAAAGAAATGATACAGTACCTCTATATGTAGACATTTAAATTTTAACGTAAATGCTGTTTTTAAACTAGCAGTATATGAGGCTAAGAATTCTATTAACTGAAGAAAAGTAACAAAACATACATTTCTGTGACATAGTGGTATTTGGTTTTTTTTCCATCTCCTCCCTAAGCCATTGTATAATTTTAAATATGGTTTCAGTTTTTTTAATTTTGAATATAATGGAAATAGGGAGAAAACAAAGAAACTAAGCACATAAAAATAATCTATCTTGACACCAGCCATATGTAGTTACTGTTTTGTTATACTGCTTTTTAACATCATAGTTGTTGTTTTTGAGTGGTCCCGTCGAGTCAATTCTGACCCATAGCGACCCTGTATAGGGTTTCCAAGGAGGCATTGGTGGGCTTAAACCGCCAACCTTGCAGTTCAAACAGCTTTGCAGTCTGGCACATTAACCCACAATGCCACACCAGGACTCCAGTATACCATAATTCTACAACAACAGCAACAATCCTCTCTTGTCTTTTTTTTAAAAGCTGTTTAATATTTCATGTCATCAGTATACGCTAACTTACATAACTATTTTTATACTTGCCAGTAAGATTCTTTTGAATTTTTTATTACATTTGATAATTCTTGATTAAATATGTTTATATAATTTGGTCTGAACTTCTGACATAATCTGTAAGTATTCTTTTGATTCATACTTTCTGGAAAGACCAATTTTCTGTTTTACCAACAGTGAAGAAATGTTGGTAAAACTCTGCTCAATTGGATCATTATTTATGTGCTATGTCAAAAACTGGCATCAGTGTTTTGCAAAGATTTTTTCTAATTGCTTTAAAATTATGTAGCATATGCTAGTTTAGTCCCACTTGTTTGCTAAAAGTTTAGTTAAACAGCATTCACACCACATCAGGATTATTAAATTTACCATCTTTCTTGTAGTCTACTTCAGAGTCTTTCCTTCAAGGGTTTAATGGTATGTCTGTCTTTAAAAATTCTAAAAGTTCTTTGTTTAAATTTTTCTTTGAACCTGTCGGGCATTGTCATTTTTTTCTAAGACTTTTTAAATATTAATGAATTTTAGATAACTTAGAGAATATGATTATACTGTCTTAGGTAGAGTGATCATAACATCTAACATGTGGTTTGCAGTGATCACCGGGTGCAAGCAGGTTTTATCGGATGAATTAGTTTTCCATTAAGCTGTAAGAAGAGAACCGATAAGCCTGTACTTTCATGGATATCGGTTGTATTTTAGTGACTTGCAAATTAGTCTGAAATAATATTAGTGATTGGTTTTTATCAGGAATTCTGGGCTTCTATCCACAGTGTCAGCAATTCGAGTCCACCAGGTGCTCCTCAGGGGAAAGATGAGGCTTTTTTTTAAGCACCGTAATGATTTACAGCCTCAGACACCCTATGCAAGGTGGCTCTGAGTGGGAAGTAGACTTGACAGCCCACCATCACCACCACCATTGGTTGTTGTCAGGTTCCATTGGACATAATTCTCATTTTGGACAAGTTCAATAAAGTTTTTACTTTAGAGTTGTTCAAATATACTTCCTACCATTCAGATGTAAATTTGAGAGGCTGAAAATAGGCAGTAGCTATAAACAGAGTAAGTTGTTTCTTAAATATTAACAGGATATTTGATTTTTGCAAATTCTCCCTGGTGAGGTGTAACAGCTGCCAGCTCAATAGATAAGAGCTTTGGAATCATATTTTAAAATTTTAAGCTTGTAAACTATGATGTCATAAAGTTACTAGCTATTAGACATATGATTTTTAAAAATCAGATTAGATTTGTTCTATTATTGAATATGTTTTGAGGTGAACATCATTCCCAATTTTAGGCCTCAAAATGTATTCATTGTAAGCTGACAATTTGAAAGGGATCTTCATAGTTTTTTCACTTAAATTTACTCTTGTATAATATAAAAGTGTATATATTATATCTGTGTTTGTATATATATTGCATAGTCACGTTATCGTGTAAAAATGTAAAGCTAAACTGAAACCTGTTTGAAAGTAAACTGCTTTATTTCCTTTCCAAGTCAATGATACACTGGATGACATCTTTGATGGCTCTGATGATGAAGAGGAAAGTCAGGATATTGTGAATCAAGTTCTTGATGAAATTGGAATTGAAATCTCTGGAAAGGTATAAATATCTTCCTTGCTCATTGGAGATAGTGTATACCACTTTTGTCACCTAATTGTTTTAAAATGCCCTTTACTGTTAGGTGCTTGTTAAGTAAACCAAACTTATTTGCAGCACATACTTTATTGTTCTTGTTAGTTGCCATCAACTATAACTCATGGCATGTTCTAGTCCATTTGTTTGATAATGCATCTTTTTTTTTTTTCTTTTTTTTTCTCTTCTTCTTTCTTTCATATAGATGGCCAAAGCTCCGTCAGCTGCCCGAAGTCTACCATCTGCTTCTACTTCAAAGGCAACAATCTCTGATGAAGAGATTGAAAGGCAACTCAAAGCCTTAGGAGTAGATTAGACACTAAAGTCATAATATTTTTGCTTATATAATATTCTTTAGTAAAAGCCAGGCGCCATACAGATTCATTTTACAAACCAAGTTTATTTTGCAAAAAATGAAGACCATGAGTGAACAATTGTTTCCTAACCCATGGCTATTTTGAATCTTTTGCCAAAGAATGACAATGTTGCAAAAATGGGAAGAGTTTGGATTTTAATTACAACAATTTAGTAGTGATATGTAAAAAGTTGACTTATGTTCCGTATGGCATAAGAAATTATATTCATTACTTGGTGTCAGATTATGTTCTAAATATTTTACAATCGATATAACAATCTTGTTAATTGCTGGTAGGAATCAATCTTTAAAAACTTGTAAAAATATTAAAGGAATATCATTAATTCTGTGTCTGTTGCTTGTCCTTTGTAATAAGTGATTATGTGTTTTGACCATAGGCTGTTAAACTGTCAATTTTTTTTCCTTTAATATTCTTTTTTTTTTTTTTTTTTGTAAGTTTTTAAAACATTTTATTGTGCTTTAGTTGAAACTTTACATAGCAAATTAGTTTTCCAATTAGTAGTTCCAAATTATTTTTAAATGATCTAAAAATAAAGTGCTATTTAAACATCTGTCTTTAAAAACATAAACTGTCATGATTTTTTTTTTCCCCCTATGGGAGAACATTACAGTTGGTAAGTTTATTACCTTTTAAAATGTGCTTGGCACTTGCCTTAAACAGCACAAACATACTGTGCATGACTTTAAATTATTTTAACTGGCAAAAAAGAAAATTGCATTTTAAACTAAAATGAGGCCTCTTTCAAAAATTAAGGTTCTCATCTGTAAAGTTCATAAAAGTGAATTGGATGTAACTAGCAAAATACCAAAATACTAAATTAGTAACATTATGTAAGTAGTAAAACATTGTATTTTGGTCTTTCTCCCAAGAAGTAAGGGGATTCTTTCCATGTTAATGATAATTTAGTCTCTGTTTACATTGAACCCTGTATAATACTGAATTCTCTATTGAATCCTCTAAATTGATTTCATCATCTTCATTTGATGCTACCACTATAACAATACTTAAGTATTTAAAATAAAAATAACATTTTTTTGGTAAATAAACCACAGCTTTGTCAGAAATTACTGCCTATATGTGTATTAATATATTAGCAGTACTTTTTAACGTACTGCCTTGATGTGAAATGTATGTATAGTTAGAAAATAGGAGGGAGACTGGAAGATTGGTTAGGAACAGAATTTAGAATTATAATAGTTTTGAAAAATGATTGTAATATGTGAGTTTCAGCACATTCCACCATAAAAACTAGGGCGGAACTCAGATATAACCTGGTTAACATGAGATTACAGTTGGGACTATTGTTGATAAATAGTAAATCAATGTTAGGATAAGTATACATACAGTAAAAGGATTAGTAGTGGGAGGAATGAAAAGCTCTATAATTTATCATCTGTAAACCATTTTATAATGCTCAAAGATTAGGTGTCATTATTGATAATATTAAATCCACAGTTTGCCTAAGTATTAATGTGGCAAAATTTTTTGATGTATTATGGAATTTTAACCTAGAATACTTTTTTGATTCTAGGATGTTTATAATAATGCCAACTAACATACTTTTCTTTCACGTTTACTTGTGGTAGATATTGTTTCTACAGATTATTTTATTTTAAAAGAAGATCCCAATAAAAATCTATTGCTGCTGTACTTTCTTTTTCTTTTTGAAATGTGTTTTACCTTCTTTTAGACTTCTGCTAAAATTAAAAGTTCCAGTGGTTTTTTGAAAAATGATTTCTATTATTTTCCTCAAAGGAAAATTAGGTAAAAAAATTAGGTATATTTTGGCAGAAAGTCTTTTTAGTAATTAGAAACAAGGCTGGTGCTGCTTAATTGTTAGTGTGATCATATGAAATTGATCATATGAAATTTCCTAGACTTTCTATGTGATAAATATTGTTTTGTCAAATTTTTATACATTTATTGTTAGCTGTTGTGATCAAGAGGATTTTCATTGGTTGTTTTTTTTTTTTTTTTTTTTTAAGTAGATTACCAGTCCTTTCTCTCTGCATTAGTTTGGAGGCTCCACTAAAACTTACTCACTATCAAAGCAATACAACCCTCCACTAACAGACAGGTTGTGGCTGCACTTGAGGTGATTGCTTGGGAATTAAACCTGAATCTCTGAATGGAACATGAAAATCCTGCCTCTGAACCACCACTGCCCCTCTCTACATATAAGTCATAGTTATTTCTTTCAAAAATGGACTTTGGGACCCCAGCAGAGAGATTCCTGCAATTCTGATATGGCTACATTTTACAAAATGCTGTGGGAGCAGTAGTCCAGTTGCTATGAATCTGTAATGTTACTTTGTTCTTTGCTATAACTATACAGTTCCTTTTGGACCCTTAAAGATTAGGAAATGAGTATTCTTATACACATTGAGCACAATGGCTATATATATATATTTACCTGTTTTGAAAATTTGCTCTAGCTCTGGTAGCGTAGTGGTTACGGATCGGGCTGCGGACCTAAAAAGGTCAGTGGTTCGAAACTACCAGCTGCTCCGTGGGAGAAAGATGAGGCTTTCTACTCCCGCAAGGATTTACACCCTCGGAAACCCTGTACAGGGTCACTATGGGTCGGAACCGACTCGACGGCACATAACAACAACAACAATTTACCATTTTAATAAAATAATTTCTCTGATAGCTATATTCAAAATGCATACATGCTTTTTTTAAAGCAAAATTAAAAGATTGACAATAGAAAGAAAGCCAAATCCAAAAATGTATTACAAAGGAGTTGATTCTGACTCAGAAACAATAGAACTGCCCTAGTGTTTACAACACTGCAAATCTTAAAGGAAACAGACTGCTATTACGTCTTTCTCTAGTGCACTGGCTGGTGGGTTAAACCAACCTTTTAATTAGCAACTGAGTGTTTAGCCACTCTGCAGTGATATCTCTGTTACTGAAAATAACACACTCTTGGGCAAATCTGGTGTGCAAGACCTTTTTTAAGTGTTGAAGAGAAAAGATGTCAGCTTGAGGACTAAGGTGCACCTGACCCAAGCCATGGTATTTTCAATAACTTCATATGCATGTGAAAGTTGGACAGTGAATAAAGAAGACCGTAGAAGAATTGATGCTTTTGAGTTATGGTGTTGGGAAAGAATATTGAAAGTGCCATGGGCTGCCGAAAGAACTAACAGATCTGTTTTGGAAGAATTGCAGCCAGAGTGCTCCTTGGAGGCCAAGATGGCCAAACTTCGTCTCTTATACTTTGGACATACTTTCAGGAGGGACCAGTTGCTGGGTAAGGATATTATGTTTGGTAAGGTGGAGGGTCAGACAAAAAGAGGAAGAACCCTAATGAGATGGATTGGCCAAGTGGCAGCATCGATGGACTCAAGCTTGGCAACAGTAGTGAGGTTGGCCCAGGATCGGGCAGTGTTTCATTCTGCTGTGCATAAGGTCGTTATGGGTTGGTACTGACTCGATGGCACCTAAAAACAACAACAAGTATCACACCTGGTTGCCAGACTCAGGAGATTTCAAACTATCAGAGAAGTACAGTGTAATTCAGAAATACCAGTACTTGTACTAATAGTACCTGATTTTAGAAAACATAAAATGATCATCTGTCAGATGATCATATCACACTGTGCTCCATGAGGAGGCTGTGGTTATGATGGGTTGTGGAATGGCTTGAGATTATGATCCTCTAGACTAGAAGTTGACCAAACATAGACTTTATGTTTGGCCTGTAGCAGTGTGTTTGTTTGCACTGGTGTTACTCTCTAGGATCAGCACTGGACTGCTAACCACAAGGGTAGTGGTCAGGCCCTCCAGCAGCTCCTCAGAAAACGATACAGGGATGCTATGAGTCAGAACTGACAACAGCACTTAACAACAACAATGCTTCAGTCCTAGTGTGACACTGTAGGATTAGCACTGGACTGCTAACTGCAAGGTCGGCAATCCAAGCCCACCAACCATTCTTTGGAAATCCTATACAGGATTATTAAGAGTTGGAATCAACTTGATGGCACTAAAAACAGTAACAATGCCTTTAGAAAATACCATTGTCTCCTTTTAGCCACATACAAAATTCCCTGCATGCCCAGGAATCATACATCTAGCCTGATCCTTAAAATGCGTAGGTCTGGTGATGTGTTGCCAAAAAAATCAGTCATTAAGAAACGTTATAGAGCACAGTTCTACTCTGGAACACATGGGGTTGTCATAGTTCCTTGGGAACTTGCTTTTTTTATTAAGCCTTTTTGTTGTTGTTGAGTCAGTTCTGACTCATCATGACCATGAATAGGGTTTCTGAGGACTGGTGTTCTTAAACTGCTGACCTTGTAGTTCAAACTGACTTTACAGTCCCCCACATCAACCCACAGCACCACCCCAGGAATCCCTAATGAGACTAAGACTAATGTATTACAAATAAATTTTGCCTACAGCCATTCACTGATTGCAGAGACATGTTAAACTCTTTATTTGGAATAAACCTGCCTGTATGAACAAGAGTGCTGGTGTGGCATTGTAGGATAATACACTGGACCACAAGGTCACTTTGAAACGCAAGGTTGGCAGTTCAAACCTCACCTTGATGGCACATAATAACAACAATGTATGAACTAGAACCCTAGTAACAATACCTTTTGGTTTGGTTTACCTTAGTATATACGATGATTACAATCAAAGTATATATATATACATGTTTATTTTTTATTTATATTTTTTAAATGTTTTATT
>NW_006408586.1:6834655-6835476 GCF_000296735.1 Chrysochloris asiatica
TGTTGATTGTTTCTATAGTTTTTCTGTTTTCTATCTCATCTATTTCTGCTCTAATCTTTATTATTTCTTTTCTTTTGGCTGGAAGTTTCCCTCTATTGACCTGTTTTAATTGTTGTAGATGTTGTGTTCATGTGTTATTTTTGGTTCCTTCTTCTTTTTGGATGTGGGTATTTATTGCAATAAATTGTCCTCTCAGCACCACTTTCGCAGTGTCCCAAAGATTTTGGTATGTTGTGTTTTTATTCTCTTTTGTTTCTAAGAACTTTGTGAGTTCTTGTTTAATTTGTTCTAATACTCAGTCACTTTTCAGTTTCCATGTATTTGACTTTATTTTCTTGGTCTTTCTATTGTTGATTTCTAATTTAATAGAATTGTGGTCTGAGAAGATGCTTTGTAGTATTTTGATATTTGTAAATATATGGAGATTTGTTTTGTGGCCTAAGAGCTGGTCTATTCTAGAGAATGTTACTTGTGCACTGGAAAAGAATGTGTATGTGCTGTTGTTGTGTTGAATACTCTGTACACATCTATGAGGTCCAGTTGGCTGATTGTGTTGTTTAGTTCTGTGTCTTTGTCAAGTTTCTTTCTGGTTGTTTTATCCATATATTTCAACCCATTGCCTTCTTGCTTGCATGGTTTCTGCTGAGAGATCCAAGCCTAATCTGACTTGCTTGCCTTTGTATATAACACTTCTGCTTTCCCTAGCTGCTTTCAGGAGTTTCTCCTTATTTTTTATTTTGGAGAGCTTGATTATGATATATTGCTGATTTTCTTAGGGCGTCTATCCTTCCTGGGGTTCATTGAGCTTCTTGAATGTTTAT
>NW_006408586.1:6835918-6840404 GCF_000296735.1 Chrysochloris asiatica
TAAAGTGTTTTGAAATATTTTATAATCATTTTTCTGAATTCCTTCTCAGGCATTTCCAAGGCCTTCCCTCCTTCCAGAATGGAGTCTAGGTTTACCTCTAGGTCATTTGTCTCAGACATTTTATCTTGTTCTGGACATGTGCTATTATGGTCCTCTGCTTTTGTTTCTTAGACATGTTTAGTGTTTATCTGTGGCCTTAATACTTAATTGAATGTGTGTTTTGGTATTTTTTATGATTTCTGATTGTCTCCACCTAGATGTGATCAGGATATGGGCTTCTCTTTTCACTCTTCTTACTGTTTAACTCAGAGTAAACTTCACAGGTGTTGTCTGTCTGCCTGGTATATGGCAGATGGTGTTGGTTTGCCTGGATTTTAATGTGTTATAGAGTGTGATTGTAGCTTGACTATATGGCAGCAGTTGCTGTCTTTTCTTGGGTAATATAGGGAGTTAAAGAGCCCCCCAAAGGTAGAAGGGGGAGCATAAAACAGCAAAAATCCCAAAAAACAATAACAACAACAACAACAAAAAACCTAGACTGGATATTGTAATCTATAGTCGCAGAAAAGGGAGAGGAGGGAGAGAAGGAAAAAACGAATCTGTAGGCTAATATGAGTATGACTTTAATGTCCTCTTTCAGCTTCTTGCCTTCAGTGCTGTCTGATAGATTTCAAGATGCCACTGTTGGTTCTTATTCTGTATCTCAGGATTTAATTTAATTTTTGGCCTGTTTTGTTTCTAAACTTTCTTTCCCTCTCCAAACCCATTGTTCTGGCCTTTTCTGTATTTTAAAAAAAAGCAAACAGTTCAAGGCCAGCTCTTGGGCTTAGAGTATCTGTGCGCATGCGTGGCAGAATACCCCACCAGTGGTGAGGGTGGGCGGTGTCCACTTGCTCAGGCACCCCCTCTAGTCACCAGAATGGAGAAGTGCAAACAGTGGGGGGGGGGCAATGAACAGATACCCACAATAAGAAAATCAGAATAAAGCAAAACTGACAAAGTGTATTGTCCACCTTTGTTCCGAGGTTCCTGCAGCATTTTTCTGTGGTGTGTTTGATTCTCCGCTTGGTGTTGCCATTTGGTCTCACCCAAGTTGTCGGCTCCGGGCCACCAAGCCCAGCAAATTAAAAAGTACATGATTTCTTACTTCTGCTTCAAGTTCCACTAGCTATAAACCTTCAAATTTTAAAAATATTCCTACCTATGTGGTTCCGAGTTTTGGAGCTCTGCCTGAATCTGCTTTGCCTGGTATTCTGTGGTATTGCTGATAGCAAACCTCAGTGCATCTCCACCCTAACTACCATCAAGCCCCACCTCTCATATATATGTTTATTTTTGTTACATAAAGTAAGGTAAACATTGCCTGCAGATTCATATTTAAAATATAGAAAAGTCACAATTCTAGATTTATTTTGCTTCTATTTGTAAGTTTTAAAGCAGTGTATTCCTATGTATTAAATAAATATACATCTTGAGGAAACAAATGCCTGAATTAAAAAACTCAATATAGCAAACTTATTTATTAATAAATTGAATTCTATCTTATTAAACCAGAAGCTTATATTTTTGTGACAGGATCCCATTGATGGTTTTCTGTGTTGTATAATTTCAAAAAGTAGCCTATATATTAAATGAGGCAACTTTCAAATTTGTAGCCATTTTTACAGTACACACGTTTATTCATTTAACAAATATTGCCTGGTCTCAGCAGCGCTCCCTGTCACTGACAAGCAACAACAAACAAGTCAGACAAACTACCTGCCCTATTGCCGCTTACAGACACGTGGTTTGGGGCCCAGGAATACACACAGCATATTTTCTATAGCTAAAAGCCCAAATATTTAATGTCTGGGAAGAATAAAAAGGTCATAAATGTGTTTCTGCAAATCTCTTTGAAAACACTTCTTTGGATTCTATGCCCTAGAAAATTAGCTCTCAAAGAAGTCAATTCTGATAGAGGTTTATTCCTAAATTCAAAAATAATATTTCAAGAAAATTGGCTCTTTAGTTCAAACTTTATTAATTCAAAGAAGCTATTAGAGTTGGTGAATGAATATTCTAAGTGGATCTATTTATATTTTTTTTACTATGTAAAAAATATGAGCCATGTGTGTAGGAAGGGTATATTACTAAGATACTAGTAGGAATAAAATAATTTTCTTTCTATTCCTATTAGCATCTTTGGCATAATGCAAAATGTGACTTCTGAGCATAATTATTTTCAAGACTAATTCATCAATGTAATTTAAAGCAAAAGGGAAAGCTCCTGCAAACAGCTATAGAGGTAATTCAATTTTAAAGCCAATCAAATAACTAATTTCTATTTTTATTTAGGAAGAGTGGGGAATGGATAATAGAAAACAAACAAACAAAACAATTGGCTATTACACAATAGGAAATCTATCTACACTCAAGATGTTCCTTGGAAATTGTAAATAAACTCTGATTGAGACTTGTTTTCACCCGTTTTTCTCTCTGTCTTCGGTTGCAAAACCAAACTCTTACAACTTCTTTCTCAAGATTCAGTTCTTCAGCCATCCGCATGATCTCTTGAGAAGAAGGCTTATTCTGTTCTCCAAAGTGTCTCTCCAAAGCATCTTTCGCAGCAATACTGGGAGAATGGGATGAAATTATGCTGTTTTTAGTGACTTTTTTTCCCACTCAAAATTAAATTAGGTAGGATTTCCTAAATATTAACATGAAAAAGAAGTTTAAAGACTCTGAAAACACTTGCAAAGCTTTTCAACAAAGACAAATGTATACAATCTGTTAAACATTTAGAAGTGTATCTAGCAAAGTTAACAGCAGTCACAAAGGAGAATGAAGCAGTCCACACTTTGTTTTTTCTGCTTTGTGCCACAAGAGGGCATCCAGTTCTTTAAAAGGAAACAGACACTTCTGGAGGCATTTTTAAATGTTCAGAAACATCATTTAGATTCTTTACCATAAAGAAAACATATTCTTCAGTGTTTCCTATGTAGATGAGAGGAGCCCTGTTAGCTCAGTAGTTTGAACCCATAAGCCGTTCAGTGGGAGCTGTCAGCTGTATTAAAACGTGTTAACTGCTGTGGAGTTGGTACCAAGTCATAGAGACCCTGTATAGTATTTCCAACGAGCAGCTGATGAGTTTAAACTACCGACCTTGAGGTTCAAACTAACTTTGCGGTAGATTGCTTTTTATATAGAACCACACCAGGAGTTACAGATTTGGAAACATTATGGGCTGCTGCACTCTGCCATATAGCGTCGCTAGGAGTCAAAATCAACTGAACCGCAATACATTTTTTTGTGTTTTATGGCCACATGAACAAGACTGACAAGAAGTAAGACAGCTTAAAAACAACTTGTTGCCGCTCCTTGGAAACCCTATACAGGGTCGCTATGAGTCAGAACCGACTTGACGGCACTGAACAACAAACAATAACTACAGTATAGCATTCAGCAACAGTTGTTCAGTGCCATGAAGTCGGTTCTGACTCATAGCGACCCTGTGTAGGGTTTCTGAGGAGCAGCTGGTGGGTTTGAACTGACCTGTGGTTCTCAGTCCAATGCTGATTCTACAGCGCAACGCCAGGAATTACTAAAAAATAACAATCTCTGGGTTGAAATGTAGAGTCATGTTGGATTTTAAGAGACTGAAATATTTATTGCCAGCTTTAAAAAATATATTAATATTGATACTATATTGCCAGCAAGAATTTACAAGTAAAGCAGGCATGCAGTTCTCTCAGAGGCAATTGTTCTGTTTCTTTCTTTATCCAAACCTTGCGGAGCAAAAGTGGTTTTGTGTCAAACAACATATACTTTTCCATTAGATGTTAAAAATTATTAGCTCTCCATCCCTAACTATTAAGTTATGAAATCATGCTTCAACTTTTTTTTCATTTTTCTTTAATATATTTTATTCACATTACATTCATCTATTATGTTGCAATCTATATTACACCCAATGTTCATTCCGTTTGTAAGATGTCTTTGTTTTCATCTATTGAGTTTTAATATTTAAAAAGATTACCTTATAGTTGTTCTCCGTTTCCTTTTCCTTTCATTTGCTCCCACTTTTTCATTGTATAAAGCTGCAATGGGGAAAATATGGGTTATTGTTTTAAAATAGTAGGATTTTGTTTTGTTTTTGTTTTGCTATCAAGTTTAGGATTCAAATTTTCTTGATAAAATAATGAAAACTAAAATCATTATAAAAGTGAGTTTAAAATTTTTGCAGAATATGTCATTTTATGTTACAAGCCTTAAATGCAGAAATAAACATTAACTTTGCCAAGATAATCATTTATAAATAATACTCCTATATTACTTTGGTTGGAGCACTAGCTCTAAATGCTTTTATGCCATTCTGTTTATTCATCATTGGCAGTGTGAACAGAGAATTTCATCCCACTAAGTTCTCACTTAGCAATTGCTCATATTCATTTGCCAGGCTGATAATGTGCCAGGTGGCATCATTGATGGACTCGGGGGTGGCAGCGGT
>NW_006408586.1:6841138-6843225 GCF_000296735.1 Chrysochloris asiatica
AATCGGGGTGTGAACCGCAAGGTCAGCATTTCGAAACTACCAGCTGTTCCGCGGGAGAAAGATGAGGCTTTCTGCTCCTGTAAAGATTTACAGCCTTAGAAACTCTGTACAGGATTGCTATGAGTCAGAACCAACTCCACGGCACATAACAACAACAACATATATATATGTAGAATGTAATAATACATTTCTTTTGCACTGACAAATCAGAAAGGAAATACATTTCCAATGTGTTGTTTAGTATTAATTATACAAATTGTAGCTATTACGCTTAGATTAATACAATAGTATAGACTTCTAATAAAGGCTTTCATACCTCCTACTTGCTCAGCTTCCTCTAACCATTTAGATAATATTGCTTTTAGTTTGCATGCATTTTTAAAGCTGAGCTGCAGGTTTTCAAATCTACAGATAGTTGTTTGACTGAATTCAGAGCCATGCACAGCTGCCAGAGCTTCCCCAACGTTAGTCTGGGTGTATCCTGTGAAAGGACAAGGGAAACAATTATCTTCAGTTTTCAATGAGTATTAATTTGGAAGTCAATTAGCACACAATTTGTGAATCTTATCTATTACTATATTTGTTTTACAAGTGTATCACTGTTGGCAATTTAAAGTTGTTTGGTAAAATCCAATGTAGGGTTGTCCAGTATTTCAAAAATCAATTCTTTTTTTTTGTTATTGTTTATAAATGACTTTTGAGAACCCAAAATAATTCACAGAAGGGCATCTGTTATTCACAATAGTTATGAAAGACAACCACTTCCTAAAACACTTAAAAATCCTTACTCCTTGTTACCATTAATACTAAATACCTGCTATATCTACAAATGAATCTATATAATACTTAACATAATGCACAAAATATATGGAGATATAAAATATAATTTCAATTCTAAGAGTGAAAATTTTAAATGCATTTTGAAGGATATCCAAATAAAACCAAGAATCATGCTTACTTTCTCTTTAAAATGTTTGGGGAGATGTTTATTGCAAGGCTATGTTTACACAACGTTTTATGTATTTCTGAGAACATTTACTGTATCAGTTGATAATTTTTCTATCTCTAGGCACAAGGTTCTTATTGATTGTTCCATTTTTTAGGATACAAGTTGATGTAAACCATCAACTTCTAATGTAAAACATTCATAGCATTAAAATAGCACATTGAAAATAAATATTAAAAGATACCTACTGATTTATTACATATAATAACTACATACTATTTTATAACCTAAGGCTATATACCTATATGTATAAATTGATTACATATGATGTCTATCAATGAATATCATCATGAAGTTACCTATGGTCTATTCCATTAGTGCAGAGATTTGAACTACAATTTCCAGTCTTAAAAAAAAAAAAGACACTACTACATGAATTTTAATGCAGGTTAATTGTTATAGTTATTTCATGTTTAAAACACTAAAAAAAAGTAAGAAAGGGCTATGAACAGTTCATAGAAATGGAAATAAAAATGACTGTCAAACACATTAAAGAACACTCTTCTCTCATAAGAGAAATTTAAAATGAAGCTATAATGAAGTACCACTTTAAATAATATGATTTAGAAAGATCCCAAAGATTAATAGATGTTTCCTTCAACACCTATATACAGGAGACACACCATTGAAGAGAAAAATGAAAAGAAACAAACAAGCAAGCACATAAGAGACTTTCTGTCTTAATGGAGCTTAAATTCTAAGGAAGGCTAAGGAGACATTCATGAATTGCTGGTAATAAAATCTGATACAATTTCTGTAGAGAACAATTTGACAACATCTGAACTGCTAACTACAGGGTCGGTGGTTCACTCCAAAAGCTGCTCCTTGGAAGCCTTATACAGGGTCTCTATTCAACTTAATAATACTTCACAATAACAATCACAATTATCAAGGAACCAGGGTAGCACTGTAGGAAAAGCACTTGACTGCTAACCATGAAGTTGGCAATTCAAATCCACCAATGACTCTGCAGGAGAGAAATGAGTCTGTGTGTCCCATAAAGGTTTAAAGCTTTGGAAGTTCAAATCCACCAAAGACTCTGCAGAAGAGAAATGAGTCTGTGTGTCCCATAAAGGTTTAA
>NW_006408586.1:6843325-6844379 GCF_000296735.1 Chrysochloris asiatica
TGAGCTTAGTCTTGGAAAGGGGTTTGCACTGAGGGGACCCAACCACTTGCCTTGATGTCTCCTGGGTGAGCAACTTGCTTGTTCTTGTAGTAATCAGTCAGACTGCCTATATTTTTTTGTATTTTTCCTATTGGTCTTTCAAGAAATATCTCCTGTTCTAGCCGCTGCAGGCTGGTATGCTTGTCCTTTCAAGTGGAAATTTCCCACCTCAGAAGATTCCAAGTGGGGTTCAGAATTTCACCTATGGTTTTATGTAATATAGAGGCTCTGCAGGAAGCCTCCTTCACTGGGCACCTTGTATTCCCATTTTAGGTATTCCAATCAGTTATAGGCAGAAGACAGATTTACAAGCTTTCTATGGTATTCCTTTCTGTCCCCCTCAAGTGTCTATTTTATAATGGTATGCCAGGGAAAATAAGATTCAAAACACAGCCAAGCATCTTAACATTATTTTCCCCCTTTTCCCCATTCCAACCATGTCTCAATCCCTTTATCCTAGAGCCCTATTGTTCCAAGGTTATGCATACATCATTATTAACCTTGTTCTTCCATTCCACACCCCCCCCTTGTGTATTGCCTCCCTCCCTATCACCAAAACTATCCTGTGTCTATTCCCTACACTGTGCTCCATCTTCCCCTCCCTCCCTTCACCCCATGCTTCACATCCCGGTAACCAGCAAAGAATCCCCACCCCACCCCCATTTAGTATGGGTTCTTTTTCTTAGTCTTTTACAGTAGTGGTCCTATTCAGTAGTTCTCCTTTTGTGACTGACTAATTTCACTCAACATAATATCCTCAAGGCTCTTCCATGTTATGTGGTGGCTTGTAGCTTCCTTGTTATTCTTCAAGGTAGCATAGTATTCCATTGTGTGTATGTACCACACTTTATTTATCCATCAGTTGATGGGCACTCTGGCTGTCTCCATCTTTGTACTATAGTAAATAGTGCTGCTATGAACATAGGTGTGCATATATCTACTCGTGTTATGGCTCATATTTCTTGTGAGTAAATACCAAGTAGAGGAATGGCTGAATCATAAAGTATTTCTATTT
>NW_006408586.1:6853959-6883102 GCF_000296735.1 Chrysochloris asiatica
AGTTCAAATCCACCAAAGACTCTGCAGGAGAGAAATGAGTCTGTGTGTCCCATAAAGGTTTAAAGCTTTGGAAGTTCAAATCCACCAAAGACTCTACAGGAGAGAAATGAGTCTGTGTGTCCCATAAAGGTGTAAAGCTTTGGAAGTTCAAATCCACCAATGACTCTGCAGGAGAGAAAAGAGTCTGTGTGTTCCCATAAAGGTTTACAGCTTTGGAAGTCCTGTGTAGGATAACTATGAGTCTGAATTAACTTGATGGCAGTAGGTTTGGCTTTAGTTTACCACAATTACCAATATACATACTCTGGCTTAGCAATTCTGCATATATTTATTTTGGTGCAATGAGATTTAGAAGGTTAGTCATCATCACATTATTTTAACAGAAAAGAATTTTAACAGAAAATAATTAGCAACAATCTAAATTTCATCATCAGTGACCTGGTTAAATAAATTGTGATATAAAATAGGATTTGACATATCTGCATAGCACACCTTTGGAAGAAGGATACTAAAAAAATTAGCAACATTTATAAAAAGCAAAGGTAAGCAGAAGGGAGATATTTCACAATCTACCCTTTTATACTTTTGAATCATAGGAATATAATGTGCCTTTACTCTAAAAATGTGTTTTGGCTATTGAGAATAAATGAGGAAATTAAGGGTTTTGTCGGACTTTCATAATCGGATTAATTGAAATCCACAGAAGAGATATGGAATAAGAACAACCTTAGACTTTTGAGCAGAGCATACAAAATGTCATAGTAATAGAGTAAGGGCTTGCAGAACAAATTAATTGTCATTGCCTTTAATAAGTTCCTACCTAATTTAATTCTTCTCACTTTAAACTCATTGGCAAACTTTTCAAGTTCTCGGATTTCTGGAGAATCCATGTCTATGGGCTCTTCAACCAATTTACTTTTCCGTCTGAGTTCTTGCTTGAAATCAGTGGCTGTAGGGTCCTCTGCCAGGAGAGATTGGTGCATGGGAGGAAATCCATGACTCAAGGTGTGATCAGGAAACTTATAAAGGCAAGGGGTTAGGCTACCTACAAATAAACAAAGATAGAAAAGGAGAGGGTCATATGCAATTATCCCTCATTTCTATGCAACAAACAAGGGCCTTGCTTGGGGGAGCCCATTATTCTGATACAAATCCCAAAAGAATCAAACTTGCTGACATCAACTTGATTCTAACTCATTGTGACCATGTAGGACAGAGTTGTTGCTAAGTGCTGTGGAGTCAGTTCCAACTCACAGGGACCCTGTAAAGGATTTCCCAGGAGCAGCTGGTGAGTTTGACCCACTGACTCTGGTTCAAATCAACCTTGCAGTTGATTTGCAGTCAAGTGCTTTAACTCGCAGCACTACACCAGGACTCCATAGGACAGAGTAGAACTGCCAAATAGGGTTTTTAAGGCTATTTTTATGGAAGAAGATGACCTCATCTTTCTCTCTTGGAGCAGCTGGTGGGTTCCAATCTCAAAATGTTTAGTTAACCTCCAAGGGTTTACCCACTGTTTCACCTGAATTTCCTTATTCTGCTCCCTAAACCAAAACCAAACCCACTGCCATCGAGTCGATTCTAACTCCTAATGAGTTTTGACACAATTTGACACAAACCTTAATTCCAGGTCAACATTTGTGTCAAATTGGCTTGGTCAGGATTCTCATGGTTTAACAGTTAAGATATAGTTAACACCTCTATAATAATATCAAATGAGATGCAATCACCCTCATAATGTGATCTGATATGATCAAGTCTACTCTGAACTAATTGTCAAATTAAATTCTATGTTAATGAGACCAGATGTAATCTATAGGATTAGGTTGTAGTTTGAGTCAATTTCTTTTTATACAAAAAGGAAAGAACAGTGAACAGAGATAGAGGGACCAACTACCATCGAGAAAGTAGACTCAGTGTGTTGAAGACTGGGAGTGGGTGGGTAGTGTAGGGGGCAGGCTTGCAGTGTACACCCTTTGGTTGGTTGATGATGCATGGAGGGGATTGGAACCATGGCAATGAAATGATATATGATAGAATGAATGCAAAACTAATGTTCTCCCATGTAAATTATCATATAATTCACAATAAAACATTTTAAAAAAAGAAAAAGAAAGTAGAGTCAGAATGGAGTCTGCCCTTTGGATCTGAGGTCCCTGCATTGAGAAGCTCCTAGATCCAGGGAAAGATTGTTGCTAAAACACATGGAGGTCTCTAAGGAATGCTGGGCCCACAGATGCTGAAAGGAGATACGGACATTTCCCCAGAGACAAAACTTTGACTTCTAGTCTTCTTATCTGTGAGAGAATAAATTTCTGTTTTTTAAAGTCATACACTTGTGGTATTTCTGTTACAGCAGCACTGGATAACTAAGATAGTGCCCCTAAAGGGCAGCATAGGACTGTCCCAGAGACTTTCCAAGGCTGTAATCTTTATTAGAGCAGATTGTAATATCTTTCTCTGCGGATATTCTGCTACAGACAGTTTCAATTTTACAGGCTCTGTCACATCCAGTTCTCTCAGGTTGCAGGCAGAGCTGCTTAATTTGATCTAAGTATAAATGTAATTATTTATTTTCTACCTTATCCATGGCAGCAAAAATAAGGAAACTGCAAAGAAAATAAGCAAGATATTGTAAATAATTAAAAGAGAAGTAAGCAAATTTTCTTGAAAGTGTGTTTCCCACCCATTCCTGGGACTCTGAGGTTCACTATTAACCAGTGTGTGTATTGATCTCTAATCTTAATTCATTAAACACATAATCTTTGATATTTGTTACAGTCAAGGCACTGGGCTAAATGTGCTGGAAACTTTTCTTATGCTGTGTAATTGATTTTTACAATATTAAAAAGCTTCACTGTTTCATCAGTGAATACTTCATTTTGATGAGAAATAATCACGACTTGAAAAAAATTTAACAAAGTCAAGTAAAAAGATATTATTGAAACATATAATATACTTATATTGTTAAATAGATTAAAAGGAGACCTGGTGTTATAATGGTTAAATGCTGGACTACTATCTGAAAGGTTTAAACCCACCAGGTGGCTCCACATGGGAAAGTCCCAACAACTGCTTTCATAAAGATTAAAACCAAGATAACACTCTGAAGCAATTTTACTTTATCACATGGGATCACTAGGGGTCAGAATTTGATTACACCAAACAACAACAGTAAGTATGTTTGAGGATTACATAGGCATTAACAAAATATAACTTAAAAAGTTCCTTTAGAACACTGGCAACAATATTTCTGAAAAAGTATAAAATTTAATGTAATCACTTCTTGAATTTGATCTAAGGAGAATTAAAAAAAAATAATACCTAAATAAGATTACAATTTAACGATTGGTCATCCAAACATAAATATAAAGCATTGACTCTATTAAGTGTGTTAAATAAGTAATCACAAGGAAAGTAAAGCAACTAGACAATTAAAGAACAAAACAATGACAATAAAAAACAAGCACTACATCCAGACTTTATTCTTTATTTGGAAAATCTATCTCATTTGGAGAATATGGGTGAGATAATGTTAGTGGTTGGTGGTTGTTTGCCTTGGAGTCATTTCTGACTGATAAGAACCCTGTGCAGGATTTCAAAGGAACAGCTGGTGGATTTGAACTGCCGACCTTGTGGATCACAGTTCAGTGCTAACCCTACAGCGCCACACCAGGAGTGCGAGATAATGGTATATAAGCCAAATTTCAACATATTTTGTTTGTATTTATCCTTGTTTTTATATTATAATAATTATTGGTAGATATATCACTTCAAATTATATTTAATGACATATTATATAACCACTGCATTTTTTATATAAGCAAAACATTTGGTAGTTAATCATTTTGCTTATAAGTATGAATAAATATTTATAGCAAAGAATAAATTATTGCAGACTATATATAATAATTATTCTTAGAAACTTACTAAAAAATACATGATGGCTATGGTTTCTCCAGAAATACTTTCGTAAATCAAACGTGAGTAATGATTTATTTTTCCAGAATAGATATCTTACATTAATATGTAAATATGTAGTGAGCAAAGAATATTGTAAGTCAGCAAATTGTCAAGTTATTTATGAGATGAAAACACCAAACCCAATGTCATCAAGTTGATTGTGACTCTTAGCAACCCTGGAGGACAGAGCAGAACTGCTCCATAGGATTTTCCAAGGCTGTAAATCTTTACTAAAGCAGACTGCCTCGTCTTTCTCCTATGAAACTTCTGGTGGGCTCGAATCACAGATCTTTCAGTTAGCTGTCTAACATTTAACCACTGTACCACCAGGGTTCCACTCCATATGACACTATGTAATTAAAAAGTGCACCCCTATCCGATAGACTATATTATTTTTTTGAAACAAAGTAAACATGAAAGTAAGAGGTAAAACAAAAAAGGATAAAACACATTGTACTGCTCCACAGGTATGAAAATTATTTGAAGAAAACTATTATTGCCATGCAATATCAAGCAACATTTATAAAATAAAATTAGCCAGGATATATTTTTTAATTAGTTAGCTATCTACTTTATGCCTTAGCATGTGGTATATTGATCTGATGAGTGAAATATATAGATCAGTTGAATTAATTTTGAATTTATTAGCTACATTTTTAAATGTTTATCGCTTTGGAGCTTATTTTTAGCTTCCTGTTAGTGTTAGATTTCTGTTTGTTGAAGTAAAAGTAAAAGCTGTCTATGAAGAAAATAATCACACTACGTTATCATTTGCCTAATATTTATATTTCTGGCTTATATTTTCAGAGTTGGTTCTTAAATAAGAAAAAATCATTTTTCTTCATTTAGTAATATAAGGTATCACTGAATTCACTTAATGATTAAATATCTTACAGAGAGAAGAAAATAGGCTATTATTTGGATTTGCACACTTAATTTGAAGAAATTTTAGGTAGCTCATTTAACCAATGCCATATTATTTTTGTTGTACATAAGTAATTTGTAGCATTCATTTTACCTAAGTATACCCTGAGTCTGAATCTGTTAGTAATCTTGACCGTTTGCAATTTCTCTTCCCAATCAAAATCATACTTTTTCTCGGTAGTATATGTAGCATACTGCTAATACTGCAACTTTTCTATGCAATATTTTGCGCTGTATTCATTTTTCAATTAATATTTCCATCATCCTTACATAAACAAATGAGACAGATAAAATATATTTTTTTTCTTACAATTGATAGTTTAGTAGAAAGAACTTAGCGTTTATCAGCTGTCACAGTAAATAAACTTCACAGCAGAAACTAGACCTGAAGTCTAATGATCACTGAAAATAAAATGACATCAAAATCATTGCTGGTTCATTTTCTGAGTCATCTGCACTCAGATCAAGTGTGTGATACTTCTTTCAAGCCTTTCCCTGTGGTTTCAATGCAATTGGCTTTTATATTAATCAAATACTTTCTGGTAAAAATATTATGATTATTTATTACCATGTCAAATTTCTACTATTCTTTTTTCCATTGAAAGGTAGTTTACATCTTATAAATATGCTGGAAAAGTGGGAGTTTAAAAATCAGTTTGAGCAGAGTTTATCAAAAGTACAGGAAACATCATATTCAAATGTGTAACTTCCCAAACAAAAATGGAAAACACAATATATATGACTGCCAATTTTCTTTTGTATTAAGTGAAAATGTCCACAATTATCTGAAGGAACCTATGTTTCCTGTAACTAACCATAAACAGATATCCACAATGGCAATTACAAGTAAAGCCTAATAAACTCATCTTTGTATTTGTTGTTGTTAAATGTCATCGAGTCGGTTCCGACTCATAGTGACCCTATGTAGGGTTTCCGAGTGGGTTTGAACCACAGATTTTGCTGTTCAAACCAACCTTGCAGACTACTGCATTAGCCTGCAGCACCACACCAAGCCTCCATGGCTACAGTGGTCTGCATCTACATTTGGAGGAAGATGGGGAGTGATCAATATAGTCAATATGGTAAGATTTTAAAACCTTTTTAAAGCCCTGGTTATTATTTAAAAAAACAAAACAAAAACAGAAAGAAAGAAGACAAAAAGACTTGAAGAGTCAGAATCATTTTTTAAAAATACTGCTAAAGTAAAAACCTATAGGCCCTGAGCAAAGACAAGCTTAATTATGCTTGTGAGTGTTTGTACCATCTCTACGGTCCAATATATATCCGAGGCATTACAGATTCATGCATCATCGACTTTCTGAATTGCTCTGTGTATATTTCTGTGTCATGGAAAAGGGAGAGGAAAAGGTAAATCTTTTAAAGCAGGTAATGGGGAGGCTGAAGTGAAGTGAAGCTTGCCGCACAAAGTACTGCCTCCCTTTACATGGTGAGGGGCAAACTGTTGTTATGCAGCATTGGACTCCTAGACATGGTAGCAGGCAACATCTCAGAACTAACAGAGGAAGCAGAGGGTAAAAGTAAAATATAAGCCTTGCTGCTGACATACACTGGAACATGCATTTTAATATCTCCATTTATTTTACTCTTCTTACGCACCAAGATTTACAAGGTAAATCTGAACTGTGATCATTTCATCTTTAATGCAGGTAAATCCTAGCCATGTTAAACAGGGTCTACAGCCACACACATTTGTTTTGTCTATTGCCTGTGACAGCATTATGACTATAATGACACAGTTGAGTATTCGCGACAGAGACTATAAAGCCTAAATTATTTACTTTTGTCTTGTGCAGAAAAGGTTGCTGAATGCCGGTCTAAAAGGGAAAATGTAACTGCTACTGGAAGACCTTTCATGGCCAGAGGCAGGTAATCTTTAGAATTACTCCTTCCTTTAGAACTGACAAACAAAAAACAAAACTAAGCAAAAGAAGAAGACAAAGGAAAACAAGAATGAAGAAATAGGCTCCAAACCAGACCTATCTCCACACTGTCAGTGTAATTTCTGTTGCCTTTAACATTAGCCCAGGTGAGGGGCCCCATATTTAGCTTTGATAACCTTTTTCTTCCATCTCAGTTCTTATAAAAAATAATTAATCTTCATGGCTAAATTCCAAACATCAGCTTTTAAAAACTTATCTCTGAAAATTATTTTTTTTAGAATTTTAGGAGCTTCCCATCATTAATTTGTTTTTCCATCATCTCATGAAACCATGTTTGTTTTGACATAGGTTAGGGAGCTCTGGTAGTGTAGTGGTTATGAATCGGGCTGCGAACCACAAGGTCAGCTGTTCGAAACTACCAGCTGCTCCGTGGGAGAAAGATGAGGCTTTCTGCTCCCGTAAAGATTTACAGTCTCGAAAACCCTGTTCAGGGAGGTTTTGGGTTGGAACCGACTCGACGGCACTTAACAACAACAACAACAACATATTGCATTAGGCAAATCTGCTGCACAAGACCTTTTTAAAGTGTTGAAGAGCAAAGGTGTCAGCTTGAGGACCAAGGTGCGCCTGACCCAAGGTATTTTCAATAACCTCATATGCATGCAAAAGCTGGACAGTGAATAAAGAAGACCATAGAAGAATTGATGCTTTTGAGTTATGGTGTTGGAGAAGAATATTGAAAGTGCCATGGGCTTCCAAAAGAACCAACAGATCTGTGTTGGAAGAAGTGCAGTCAGAGTGCTCCTTGGAGGCAAGGATGACCAAACTTTATCTCTCATACTTCAGACATATTGTCAGTAGGGACCAGCCGCTGAGGAAGGATATCATGTTTGGTAAGCTGGAGGGTCAGAGAAAAAGAGGAAGACCCCCAGTGAGATGGATTGGCATAGTGGCAGCATCAATGGGCTCAAGCGTGGCAACAATAGTGAGCCTGGCCCAGGACAGGGCAGTGCTTCGTTCTTTTGTGCATATGGTCACTATGAGTTGGTACCAACTCGATGGCACCTAACAACAACAATAAATCTTGAAGCTGACTTGCTCAGTTTACACAGGATCTTGGACAGAATGGGCAGCCACTGAGTTTGTTTTGTAATTCCATCCTGCTTTAGAAGCTCAAGAATAAAAATAATCTAAGGCACTCAACAATCAGAGCTTTGTTATTTTTGTTGGTGTTATTTTATTTTGCGTACATTTATCCAAAAGAGAGTATATAATGTTTGTAATTCCTTGCTTCCTGGTATCTATACTGTTGGTTATTAAAATATCTAAAATTTCTAGAGTGAAATGACAGACAAGGAATTTAAGGTCAAGCGAATCTGAAGAGAAGATCAAAGAAGAGAGACAGATTGAGTTAGCACAAATTTACCACAAATCCTATAGTTGTAGAATCTACTCTATGTAGATATGAAGAGACTGAAACTCAGCATAAGGTTCTGAACCTTGCATAAGGTTCATAAATGGCTAATGCTGTGGCTAATCCATTGCTTCCAATTAGTCGTTCTCTTTGGTATACCCACGTCTATACCATGAGGTACACTAGAATCATCTGATAAAATTCTCCCTTCCAACCTTAACAAAATATTAGCAAAAATTCTCTCTTCCAGTGGATTTATTTAATTTAATGAAATGATCAAGTAAATGTAAATACAAAATAACTTTGTTTAGATAAAGTAATTTCATATCCTTTGAAACATGGCTTCACTTTTGTATTGTGTATATGGGACTAAACTAGTTTTTGTTATCGATGATAAAATGCTTCCGTAGATTGCATGGAAGTAGCTGATTTGATGAACACTTTAAGATTCTAGGAGGATTCAAATGACATAACTGAATTTTTATTGTATATTTTATACATTTTCTCTTATTTATGAGTTCCTATATTTTATGCCTCAATTTGTATGCCTTCTCTGGGGTTAGAAGCAAGAGAGTTCAGATTTTATGAGATTGAATCTGCCATGAAGCAAATGCTAACACTGAGTATATGTCAAAATATAGACATTTTGACAAATTATAAAGCATCTCACATTTTACACATATCCTTTTTAGAATATATTCAAATAATCATGAATTATGCTTGACATGGTAAGTTTTCTTTTTCTTTCAGTGACAAAGTATATGCAATTTTATTTTAAGAATGTAAGTGACACCTTCAAATATTAGTATAGCTATTTTACTCTTATAATCACAAGCCGGGCTTTGAATCATGTTAAGGGGATCTTTCAGGGGTCTTTCCTTTTTAAATGGTGTAAGGAAGAGGTTAATTGAAGAAGATTTTCTCAATGCTTGTAGGTACTAGCAAATCTGAGCTGCTTATTAATGCTGTCTCCAATACAAGAGTCAGGACAGGATGTTAAAATTCTCAGGATTGCTGAAAATTTCCTAGGCCAAGCAGTGCTCATCCTGAGTTGCCAGAGTGGAAAGTGGTAGCAAAAACTGTGTCAAGGTGTTTGAGCAAAAGATTATTGGCCCCTGGTTCTACCTTTACTTTAACTCCAATAAATTGCCCATGATTGCCTCTGTGTAGGATTAAGAGTGAAGCTAAAACTGCACTTGGTATTTGGGATTGACCATGAATGACTATTAAAGCATTTCCTCCAGGACACTGCAGCTTGGCATTCCTTGTGTAAACAGCCAAAATGTGAGGGCAATAGAAAGCATCCTCCTGAACTTTCAGTGGCTGCATGCACAGCATTTTGCTATCTTTAGTGAAAGTAATTAATTTTTGGAGGAGTGAGTGGCCTGTTCTTATGAACCATGAATTTAAATGAATGAACTAGTTTTAAAAGGAGGACAGATACGGCTTTTCTTATTAAAAAAAAAAAAAAAAATTAAATTATTTAATTATATAAATTACACCACAATTTATGTTGTTGTTGTTGAGTGCCGTTGAGTCAGTTCTGACTCATAGCAACCCTGTATAAGAATTCCAAGGAGTTGCTGGTAAGTTTGAACTGCCGACTTTGTGGTTCAAACTGACCTTGCGGTCCAGTGCATCATCCTGCAGCACCACATAATCATTAAAAACAAAAGCATCAGTCTTCATTTTATGGTAAATGTAGGAAATCCTGGTTTTATTAAGAAAGCTGGGTTCTTGAAAGAACATAGCTGTTGTTAAGTGCCATCGAGATGGTTTTGACTCATAGTGACCCTGTATAGGGTTTCTAAGGAGAGGCTGGTGAGCTTGAACTGCTGACCTTGAGGTTCAAAATGACCTTGCCGGACAATGTTGTTGTTGTTGTTGTTGTTAAGTGCTGTTGAGTCGGTTTCGACCCATAGCAACCCTGAATAGGGTTTCCGAGGCTGTAAATCTTTACGGGAGCAGATCGCCTCATCTTTCTCCCGCGGAGCAGCTGGTAGTTTCGAACTGCTGACCTTTCGGTTCGCAGCCCGATTCGTAACCACTACGCTACCAGAGCTGTATTAACCCACAATGCCACACCAGGACTCCTGAAAGTACATGTAGGGAGTCTATTTTTCTAGCATATTATTTTACTTTATAATTTCAATATTAAATTGAGAAATTAAATATACATAAACAAATTTCTTTATTCAATTTTACTTCCAAATTGCAGGCATAAATCTATATTTAATTTTACTGCTTGTTGTGGATTATAAAAAAATACAAACCAGTTATAAAATACATCTTTAATGTATGATTACTACATTCAAATTTCTCTCTATCAATATTATACCCACACAGATATTTTTTCAATTTTGATAATATCACTCAAAATAGTCTCACCTTTCTGAAGTAATAGTTATAAGCAATCAAACAATTTTATTAAAATAATGAACCAAAAATTGCACACGACAAAGCTATGCACTTTGTAAATAATTAGAATCTTTTATCTAGCCATCCTCTGAAATTAAACAGCAAGTTTTATGATGAATGGATCTCTTAGGCCAGATTTCCCCTTCTTTAAATACTGTGCTACCTACTACTTCACACAAGAATCAATGGATAAATCGTTGTATTTGGTATAGTGATGTCTCATTTATCCAGAGAAGAAACTCATATACCTTTAATTGTTTTGCTCTCAAGTTAAGGCTCAGAAGAAAACCAGAAACGTCTGCAAAAGCTTCAAACAACAGCTATTAAAACTCATGCAAATCACTCTTAGCTCTCAGTCTGTGTCTTATTCTGTCTTTACAGTCTAGTTGTCCAGAAGAAATGTGAAGATAGAAATACTCTAAAAATTCATGCTGTTCAATATTTGAAATATGACTAGTGCAGTTGATGAACGAAATTTAAAATTTTATTTTGCTTTACTTAATTTATATTTAAATAGCCAAAAATAGTTAGTGACTACTGTATTTACAGGAGGCAAGTACAAGAAGTGATAGCTAGCAATTTGATGTACAAAGTAAGCGCAAGAGTTAAGCACAGCAAAGTAAGTGCAAGAGTTAAGCACAGCAATCAGCCATAAGCTCTAGTCTCTGAGAGCATGACAGATCAGGGAAAATGTCAACAAGTGGCTGTTTTACCAGAAATTTCCAAGATTAAGATATCAGTATTTCAAGACATACTCTAGTCATTATTTCATCAGACCTTGGATCTCCATTTAAATGTCCCAAATAAAATTTCATTTATACAGAATTTTTTTTTTTTTTTTTCTTACCTGCCATCACTCCGTAGGTGGATGCCTGGTTTCCATAATGACAGGAAGGAACAGAATAGTGAAGTCCTGTTGCTGTGTTTCCCAAAGTTGTCACCGAGAAAAGTGTGTACAAACATTTAGGAGTTTGGATTAAAAACAAAATAGATGGGACTAGTAAGAAAATGTATGAAGATTGTAGACATGTTTGTTTCACTTAAAAATATACATTCATGTGATTCTTAAAGCTGTATGCCAATTTTTTTTCTCATTAGAAGAAAAGTTCTCTGATGAATTGGTTAAAATTAAGGATCAAGTTTTTTCTCAAGTAATAAGATTACAAATCAACATCAACTAATTGTCGTTTTGTTCTGCATGATGGTTGCCTCATGGGGCCAGGCTATCTAATTTAGATCTTGGTTCTTTATGGTAATGCACCAAACTGACTAAAAGAATAGCCTCTTAAAATTCTTGTGGAACACAGTATTACGACGTGGACCTTCACTGGAAGAATTAATAAAAGACAAGTCTTGATCAGTTGGGGATTTTTATTGTTTTTGTTTATTTTCCTAACAAAAACTGTCATCAGAGAGGAAATGGTAGAGCAATTGTCTCCTTCTGGATACAAACTTAAAAACAAAAACAAAGGAATATATTAAGGGTGTTGTAACAAACCTATGACAATGAATATGCATTTTTGTTGCTGGTGAAACTATGAGGTCACAACATTTTTTGCATATGATGTGTCCACATAAATTATGTACACACATAGTGCATACAGGACACTAATGTTTGAGGGGATTGTGTGCTTTGCAAAAAATGTATAATGTATATTATTTGTGTAGAAGTAAGGTAGGTTTTCTGTATGCACAGTCGATTAAACGATCCTAATTACAGAGCTAATTAAAAATAAGTTAATTGATTGTTAAGTAACTTGACATGCATGGTGGTTGAACCAAATATATAAACATAATCTCATTTACAAATATTTATACACTTCCTGGCATCAATGTATATTTTGAAAATAAGTTTCAATTGTGAACTTTCATTGAGCTTTAAACACTAACCACCATAGTGACTAAGAACGTCATGGACTATTGGCAATCTATTGCATATAGTGCTCAATTTTCACTAATATAACTAATTATATATTTTTAATAAATATAGGATATTCTAATTTATAAAATTAGAGCCCTTTCAGAAAACTTTGATATTCTGTGGAGCTGTAGTATAAGCACTGTACTGCTAACCACATGGTTCAAAAACACAAGCTGCTCTTTTAAAACCCTAAATAGGGTTTAAGCAACAAAGCCAGAGATTAGGTGCTTTACAAATTAAAAATATTAAAGTTTGTTATATTTTGTTAAATACAGAAAAATGTTGATTATTTTAAAAATTTGCATATGTTGTATTTTGTAGCTGACATGTAGAAAGAATTGAAGTCATTTTACTTTATAAGTATTATGCATAAAATTTTGTTATTACACATTCCAAAATGAAACCAATAAACTTGAAACACATTAATACCCAAATGTTCTTATTATAACCAATATTTTTAATTCCTTAATTAGACAGTTGCTATTGTTAAGTGCCTTCGAGTAAACCCTATAGGGTTTCCAAGGAGCAGCTTGTGGGTCTGAATTCCCGACCTTGAGGTTTACAGTCCAGTGCTTATTTTGTGGAAAAATGATAAATCAATTATATAATAAACTTATTTAAGTCAGTTTACTGATTGTTAGTGTTTAATTTTACTTTCAAGACTTGAATAATTTTTGTGGTACTGATTTGGGGAAAATGGATACAGGGTTGACTAATATGTTAAATCAGTTTTTAGTCACGTAGTTTTAAATAGATAATTAGGGTTTGAAGCCTAAACTGGCTAGCTCATTACCACAATTCTAAATTTTATTTTCTTGGTGGCCAAATAGCTTTCATACACAATAGATTCTATTACCATTGTATCATTAACCACATACCAATATATTTAATGGAGTCTTGGTGTGGTGCTGTGGGTTAATACTCTGGACTGCAAAGTTGGTTTGAACTCCAAGGTCGGAGGTTCAAGCTTCTCCTAGGAAACCCTATACAGGGTCACTATGAGTTGGAATTGACTTGACAACACTTAACAACAACAACAATAATATATTTAATAAAACTTATTTAAAATTAGTTATGGTGGCACACAGGTGAAGCATTCCTCTCTTAACTGAAAGGTCAGCAGTTTGAACCTACCAGCCTCTCCCAAGGTGACAGTCTGCTTCTGTAAAGATTTCAACCTGGACAGTTCTACTGTAGGATCACTGTGAGTCAGAATCAACGTGCTGGCAATGGGTTTGATTTTTAAACATTAGTTATGTGGCAGTTGGTTTATATTTATTAATAACACATTTTTTGTAAAAAGAAAAACCCACAATTATATTGTCAAAAAATATGTTTTATGGAATTAAATGGACACATGAACCAATACTTCCATTATTACTTTTTAATTAAATTATGAAGATCTCTGGTAGATGAATAAAACATCTCTGTGTTAATGATTTCATTGAAATCCAGATATCTGATTTCTCAATTCTTTAAAATTCAGCTCAAGACTGATGTTATGCTTACCGATACTTTTGGAAACAGCTTAATTATAATAAAAATATAGCACAAAATTATAAATCAGATTATAGATGTATCACCACAAAATTTTATTTCTAAAATATTATTTCATTTCTAACTGTGGGGTAGATATTATTTTAAATAAATGGTAAGTAAATAATAGTTATTATTTTAATAGAAAAGGTTTACTCAATTCAATGCTTTATCCAATTGTAAATCAACTTTAAAATACTTTGGTATTGCAGGGTCCAAGATAATATTCATGAGAAAAAAGTATAACTATTTGGTTGATTGTGTTGAGGTAATATACTTGAATTCTTGAGTTTAAATTTTATTCAAGAAAGTTACTTAAGCCAGATATTGAAACTTTGTTAAAAGTTAAATTCTCTTTAGAACACGATCCTGAGGATACTTAACCCAATTCTCGAGTTCTAAATGTTATAATGTTTCTAACTTTGATTTCCAAGCTTTGTATTTAGCCACAACCATACATTTATTAAAACTTATATAATCATTTCATACTTTGAAATCTCTTATTGATGGTATTGGCCATATTTTTATTATTATTACTGAAGTTTATGGCTGTTTTAAGACACTGTAGCAGATGTAATTAGAATCTAAAAATCAAACAAATTTTTAAGGTGAAGAAGTAGCATCTTTTAAGCATAAAATTGTTAACGTAGCCTTAGTTTTAGTCTTTCTCCATAAATGTTCCCATTAAAATTGTTTTCAGATTACAAATCCCAAACTCATTATTTTCTTCTAGAGAAAACATTTTTTTAAAATAAAAGAAGCAATAACTTAAATGGCTGTACTTAACACCTCTTGAAAAAATTTTGAGACTTTTTATCTTTTATTTTCTTAATCTTTAATGTTAAAAAAAAAAATATATATATATATATATATATACACATATATACTGAAAGGGAGAGACAGAACTGCAAAGAAATTAAAAACTAACAAAACTCAAATCATCTATTCTGATATCTTTAGGCCCAGTACATGTCAATTGTTATGAGAGTTAGTACCTGTAGACATCACATTGGTGGCATGATTGGAGACTGGTAGACACTCGGCAGCACTGTGATGCATTATCAGAGGCAGCGTTGCAGAAGAGTCAGAATTCAGAGGTATAAAGGTGTCAGCTGAAGTAAAAGGTTGGCAACTCATTCCCACAAGAGAGTAGGAAAATAAGGAGGACAGTTGCTCCCCAAATGAGTTTTATTGTATTACCGTCTCAGAGGGCCGTTTCAATTCTCACTACTTGCATATATACATCAGCAGGGTTCTGAAGCACAAGGAGGGCGTGTGCAGGTATTTATACTGCAGGGAAATCCCTTTATACATGTTAATAGTCTTTTCCCAGGAGTATTGCTTTATCAATCTAAATTGACTTCTTCTTTATCTAAACATATTCGTGGTTTGAGGGTATAGTTCTAGGTTGAGGGGAAGGCAGAAATTTGAAACTTTATTTGACAACTTCAGTAATTCAGGCCTTTTGGAGAAGAATGCAGAACTTAAAAAAAAAGTGTCCCTCTAAGAAATAATATTAGAATGGAAACAATAGTGACTGTCTACTATGAAAGCCATTTTGCAAATGTTCATGAAATGCTTTTGTTTGGGGGTATGTTTTCATTAGAGGTGCAAAATAACATGAAACATGAGAATTGTATATATACTAAAACCTGTGAAAGCTGGAGCCTGTGTAAGGAGATCAGTTAAAAAGAAAACCCAAATATTTTCCACAAAGAAAGAGCAATAGAAAAGTGGTGAGTGTGAGGCCCAGAAAAACAGGGCAGTCCCATAGAGTACTGGCTCTCACAGGTTTCACTGCACATAATTTTAAGAAGCTATTTATGTATTTTTGCAGTTGCTGTTGTGAAGTGCCCTTGAGTCAGTTCTGACCCATAGCAACTCAGGGTTTTTGAGGAGTGACTGGTAAACTTGAACTGCCAAACTTGTGGTTCAAACCAACTTTGTAGTCTAGAGCATTAACTCACAGCATCACACGAGGACTCCTATTTATATTTGCTGTTGTTATTAAGTGCCGTCGAGTCGGTTCAGACCCATAGAGACCCTGAACAGTTTCCGAGGCTGTAAATCTTTACAGGAGCAGAAAGACTCATCTTTCTCCCGAGGAGCAGCTGGTAGTTTCGAACTGCTGACCTTGCGGTTTGCAGCCCAATTCGTAACCACTACGCTATCAGAGATCCTTATATTTAGAGAAGTATAAAAAATGAAATGAATGAATATATGAACTACTGACACACAGTTTTGAGAACCTATGCAATCAATTTGCATTATAAATAAAAATTGGAAAAATATCGAATGAAATTATAAAGATGTGCAGAGAAGATGAACATACATGATAGCATTTCCCCCCTGATTTTTAGTTAACTCATCAAAGACTAACATTTAGTAAATTTTGCTAGATGCCAATACTTTCTTTCTACAGTTACATCACTTAACTTCACAAGCCTTCTTTGAGTTATGTATCGTACTATACTCACTAATCTAAGACTGGTCCCATACCTCTGAATTTAGTCATTCAGCTGTGGAATCTGTACCAACCATGGTAGCAATGTGAGCAGATTTTCTACACAGAACATATGGACATTATATGAGAATGAAAATATATATACTGCAAATGATAGATTCAAAGATAAATAGCATCACATTAAAATAATCATGTCTTCTATGTATAAATAAGTAATGCAATAATCTGTTTAGCATATATGTTGTTGTAGTGGTTAAGTGTCTTTGAATCAGTTCCCACTTATAGCAACCCTGTACAGGGTTTCCGAGGAGCTGCTGCTGAATTTTAACTGCTGACTTTGCCATTGAAACCAACCTTGAGGTCAAGTGCTTATCCATCTAGGGTAGATTATTGTTGTTGCTAAGGTTCTTGAGTTGGTTGCTACTTTTATCAATCCTGTATAGAGTTTCCAAGGAGACTTTGGTAGGTTTGAGTCACTGACTTTGTGGTTGGCAGTCTAGTGTTTATCCTACAGCATCACACCAGGACTCTGTAAGCACAGACATCAAACACATATGCATGTCTCATTTGACTCTTGGAAATTTTATATTATGGAATGTTTCAAGATAACTTGGAATTGATTGCTTTGTGCTAAATTTAATGCTAATATTGACAAGAACAGTTTTATTATTTATTTATTTATTTTAAACTAAAACTTGAACACCTTAATGTTAATAACCAACCGATTATTTTGGAGAAATTGATGTTAGTGCTATTGTTGTTAGGTGCCAGTTCCAACTCACAGTGATCCTACGTACAACAGAGCAAAGCACAGGGGTTTCCTGTGCCATTCTCTCAACTGTTGTGATGTTTGAACCCATTGCTGCTGCCACTGTTTCAATCCATCTCATTGAAGTCTTCTCCTTTTTTTTTTTTTGCTGACCCTCCACTTTATCAAGCAGGATGTCTTTCTCCCAGGACTAGTCCCTCCTGATAACATGTCTGAAGTATGAAGTTGCTCAAATAATTAGAGTTGTCTAGAAGTTTTTATTCGCATATTTGATAGTGTCAAAGTCTGTATCTTTGAGGCTGTGTTAGTCTCTTCTAATAAGAGAACATGGCTCCCTAGTGATGCTGTAATATAAGCACTAGACTGCTAATCACAAGGTCAGCAGTTCAAATCCAACAGTCACTATGAGGAATAAAGATTAGACTTTCTGTTTACTTTAAAATTTACAACCTCAGAAATCCTGTACAGGGTCTCTATGAGTCAGAATTGACTCAGTGGCAGTGGGTTTGAGCTAAATGAGAGAACAAGGATTTAGTGAATCAAATATATTTATTACACTCTTGCAAAATTATTTTACTTTGCAAACTTCACATATTCAGCCAAATGGTTTTTCAGTATGTTGATAAAGGGAATTTGCTAATGAAATAACATAGAAATATCTTTATTGGAAATTGCATATTTACAACAAACAAATATGTACCCTGAAGTCTTCTTAAAACCAAACAACAGTCTAGTTTAAGTAATAAAAAGTGTCTGCTTGAGCACTATGCTTTTTTAAGATCTATCTACATGGACTCAAACTTACAACAATAAACTGAAATATTAGAAAGAAACCTTAGGTGGAGGAACAACTGAGAAAGGGAGGGTGAAAATGGTATGGTTGCATAGCTTGAAGAAGGCTGTCAGTTGCACTGACATGTAGAGACTGTAGAATTGTTGTATATTTTGCTGTGTATATGTTCAATAACAACAAATAAGAAAAATTATATCTAAGAAAGCTGACTGATATTTAGAGAAAATAGGGTTTGAAAATTCTCCCTAATAATTTTGTTTTTGCTTTTTAGTCATTGGAGAATATTAGTAAAGTAAATGAAGCAATGATAGATATTGAATGAATACCGTAAAGCTTGTCTGAACAACAACACAAAATTTCACTAATATTTTGTCATGGTACCTAAAATTCTAAATACAGAATCTTAGACATAATTTCTTTATAAATTTTTAATAATTAAAAAGTATTTATTTAAAAAAACTATTTGTGTCATGAAATGCAAAGCAGAATGTTAACAAGTAAAATCAAGGTAAAGTCATGTTTCCATTATAGTCTTCTCAATATGATAAAGAATTCTTTACCAATTTTATTATCAGTGTTCTAGAAAGTTTCAAACTTTGTGTCATATGTCTATTACAATTTAAGAATTTCTTTGTTGTGTGGTTTTGCATCTTTTTTTAAATTTTTTGTAAATAGGAATGCAATTAACATTTTTGTCCAAAATGTCTTTCTCATATATAATGTATTTTTGTAAAATAGCAGGATTGTTTTGAATGTATCTTCTTTAGAATGAATTGTTAGAAGTAGGATGATGGAGTTTCAAGTTTATGAATTTTTAATACTCTTAAAAACGTTCCCAAATTGCTTTTAAAAAGTAATCTGTTCTATTATAATTATGGTTGTTAATATTAGGTACAAGTTGAGCAAAAAATAGTAGATTATTATCTCTACAGACAAAAAGGAAGTCAGATCATATGATGGTTGTTGTTGTTGTTAAGTGCTATCGTGATGGTTCAGACGCATGGCGACTCTATACAGGGTTTCCAAGGAGTGACTAGGAGCTCTGGTTAGCGTTAAGTGCCGTCTAGTCAGTTAGAGTAGTGGTTACGAATCAGGCTGCTAATCTCACGATCAGCAGTTCGAAACTACCAGCTGTTCCGCAGGAGAATGGTGAGGCTTTCTGCTCTGGTAAAGATTTACAGCCTCGGAAACCCTGAATAGGGTCACTATGAGTCCGAACCGATTCCACGGCACATAACAACAAAGGAGTGGCTGATGAGCTTTAACCACCCAACTTGTGGTTAAAATCAACTTTGTAGTCCAGCGCATTAACTCACAGAATCACACCAGGACTCCTTATGAAGGTAGTGAGCCATTGCTTTTTAGTCATTAGAATATATTGGTAAAGTATATTAAACAGTGATAGATAATGAATGAACACCGTACTAGCCTGATTCTCAATCCATGGTTGCCATCTCCAGATCATTCATTAAACCTTCAGCCAGGCAAATCTTTATTTTGCTGCCTCTCATTCTACATTTATAAAAGAAAAATTCTGATTTGTCATGGGAAACTACTCTAGAAGCACAAACATGGTTCCTGACATCACATACCTGTGAGTGAATGGGTTTGACATGGGACTTTCTGACATTTGTAGAAAACAAATGAGAACCTGTTGTCTGGGAAGAAAAACACCCTTAAAATATGATTCATACCGTTTACCACTGCACCTAGCAGTGCCAGTGTAAAAATGAACTTTTTTTCCTGCGTTCTCAATGAGAGTAATAAATTCTAAATATTTAGCTTAATTAATCTGATGAACAATGTTATTTTATTGTTTTTATTTGGACTTTTTATTGTTAATGTTATCTTTTTATGTGTTAATAGTCATGTGTAATTTTCTTTTTTACTTAACAAATTCTATATTTTGTCTAATTTGATAAGCTAATATGTTTTTATTAACCATTTATATGTTTTAAAAATCTACTAAGAATGCTAATTATCAATGATGCCATTATTTTATAATTAAAGCTTTAAAATTTCTTTTTGTCTTTTAAACTTAGGTTGGACACTGACATGAATATTTTAATTTTACAAAGCAAAATATGTTGTTTTTTTCTTTGTTGAGTTACTTAATGATTTTAAGTTTATTTTTTTTCCTTATCCAGAGGCTAAATTTGTTTTCTTTTGTTATTTTGGAGCATTGACATATTCCTCTTGTCATTTTAAGCTGCCATATTAATTATGCGTCTATAGGTAATTTAAGGACTGCTGGTGTGGTACTGTAGGATCATCACTGGACTGTGAACGAGAAGGTTGGCAGTTCAAACTAACCAGCTGCTCCTCGGAAACCAGGTCGCTATGAGTCATAACTGACTCGACAGCACTTAAGAATTGTTATTGTTGTTAAGTGCCGTCGAGTCGGTTCCAACCCATAGCGACACTATACAGGATTTCCGAGGCTGTAAATGTTTACGGAAGCAGAAAGCCTAACCTTTCTCCCGCGGAGCGGCTGGTAGTTTCGAATAGCTGACCTTAAGGTCCGCAGCCCGATTTGTAACCACTACACTACCAAAAATAATAGTTGATTTAAAATTGTTTAGATTTATGACACTGTGAGATAAGCACTGGATTACTACTCATAAGGTCAGCAGTTCAAAACCACCAGTCTCTCCTCGGAAACCCTGTAAAGGGTTGTTATGAGTCAGAATTGACTCAATAGCATTTAACAACAACAACAAATGAAAATTGTAATGCAATTTTGAAAATTGTTAGATAAGTAAAGAAAAGGATAATTCAATTTAAGCCACTAAAAATGAATTAGCAGAAGTTTTGGCAAACTTTCTTGATTTTTGTTTCCGTGAATGTTAATGATGGACCCAAACAAAATGAAGATTTTTGACAACTTCAGCCTTTTCTCCATTTATCTTGATGTTTTTTAATGCTCCAGCGGTAAAGATTTTCATTTTGTATACATTGAGATGTAACCCATAATGAAGGCTGTGACTTTGATATTCATCAGTACGTATGGTAAGTCCTCTTTGATTTCAGCAAGCAATGTATTATATGCATATCACTGGTGGTTAATGAGTCTTCCTTTATGTTTACAGACTGGTAAATTGAGGTAAAGAGATGTTAAATACCTATGAAAGGTCTTACAGAAAGGGGAGGATCTAGAATAGGAATACAAGCAGTTTAAAGTCTTAGCAAGCTACATTATACGATTTTCTATTGTGTAAGTAGGTTCTCTGGTGTGGCATTGTAGGATCAGCACTGGCTTGTGAATCACAAGTTTGGGGTTCAAACCCACCAGCTGTTTCTCAGAAACCCTATATAGGATCACTATGTGTCAAACTGACTCAATGGACTTAACAACAAATTGTTTAAGTAAAAGGTGTATTGATAATAGCATTTATCTAAGTCTAGCTCTTCATTTCTATGTCTTTTATGCAGATACCCCTCATTTTACTGCATTTTGCTGTATTGCACATTGCAGGTATTATATTGTTTATAAATTGGTGGTTTGTGGCAACCTTGTGTGGAGCAAGTTTACTGGTGCCGTATTTCCAACAGGCTGTGCTCACTTCTTGTCTCTGTGCCACATGTTGGTAACACTCAAAATCTTTCAAAGATTTTCACTATGCAAATGCACACATAATAGACTACAGTACAGTGCAATCATTATATTTGTATGCACTAGGAAAGCGCAAAAAAAAAAAAAATTGTGTGTGGTTCAGTTTGTGGTATTTGCTTTATTGCTAAGGTCTGGAACTGAACTTGCAATGTCTCCAAGTTATGTCTATTTTGTTGTCAAGTGCTGTTGAGTCGATTCTGACCTATAGCGACCCTGTGTAAGGTTTACAAAGAGCATTAGGTGGATTTGAACCACCTATCTTGAGATTAGCAGTCCAGTGTTTATCCTACAGTGCTACACCAGGATCCCAGGTATGCCTATACATAGACTTTTTGTTTGTTATGTGTCTTCAGAGAGAAAACATGAAAAGAAAGGTAATTCTCTAAAAGGTATGTTGTTTTTGTTGTTATGTGCGGCGGAGTTGGTTCCGACTCATAGTGACCCTGCACAGGGTTTCCGAGGCTGTAAATCTTCATGGGAGCAGAAAGCCTCCTCTTTCTCCCGCAGAACAGCTGGTAGTTTCGAACTGCTGACCTTGAGGTTCATAGCCCGATTCATAACCACTACGCTACCAAAGCTAAAAGGTATAGCGCTGTCAAATTCTTTCAGCATCTGCATCTCTATGTAAGCCCGTATTAGTACCCCGCTATGATAAATAATATGAGAACTATTTCTTGTGTAGCAAAGGACTGGCATTGCAGAATATTTTAGACCTATTTAATCATGTGTTCAACTGATGTTACTATTTCTCTTCACCAACTTGCAATTCAAATCACTTTGACATTACAAATTTTGGATATTTTTTATAACAAAATGAGAAGGAATTAAGATGGAAGACTCCCATTGGCATAAGAAACTGAATCTAAATTAATTTATTCAGTTAACCTAAGTGGTAATAAGATGCAGTATTCCCACTACTCATAATTTCTGAAAAGATGATGAATTTTACTCAAAACCGTTTTTAACAGAAAGATTATGCATCCATATGGCTTGCAAAGAAACTCTGCCACAATAGAGGTAGGCATTATTAAAAGCATATATTCGTCACGCATGTCACACTTGGTCCTTTATTGATTGTGAAGGCAGCAAGAAATGTGTACATTATGCAGACTACTCTTACTTAAAGTTCTTCATACACAGAAATTAAGGTTCTTCATTGCCCAAGGAACAGATAATGTCAAGGTTTTGCAATCTTGCTGAAGATAAATGTTTTTTTAATGCTGTCTAAAGGGTGAGCTTATTATTTATGGAAAATAAATGTCAAAATGAGATATTGGATCTGGAATGATGCTTCCCTCATAAGGACCATGTTCCTGTTGTACTATGGCTCATGGGTAGATTTGTCATTTGTTTGACTCACTTAAATACAGTAAGTCTTGTCTAAACAATATACTGCTGCGCCTGAATCAATTTAGTTGGAAAACCTCTTTGCTCTGACTTTCATTACATAGCATTAAGAGATGATGTATAGTGGCACGTTCTGCAGTGTATGAATCTTTCACAAGAGACATGTTTGCTGTTTGAACTTGAATGAGAAGTAGGGTTTTCATTCTTTAAACACATGATGTAAAAAAAAAAAAAAAAAAAAGACTACCTCCTCAGTAGTCTTACTAGATGACACAAGGATATCATATGGTATACCAAGAAATGAGCACAGAATAGAGCAAATTAATTGATATTGTGCCGAGTGAGTCTGACCCGTTTTTCATTTAGCAATCTTTGAAGATGAAAGAAACAGAATGCTTTCCTTAGTTACTGCAATGAGATTATTTAATTATAATCATCTGGTCTGGCTTAGTTCACGGCACAAAATAATCTCATGTAAGGATTGTAGAAGGGAGACGAGGTAAACCTGGGTGCAAAGTGGGAGCAAGAAAGGTGTTTCATTTCCTCTAATAGAGATCAAAGGCTATATTTGATCATTTGGGATTGCCCTAGTGTTTTGTTTTGTTTTGTTTTTGAGGGGCCCGGACTGTATCAATGAAAAAACTCAACCACGTATCTGTATTGTTGAGGTTAAAAAGGCATTCAGTCATTTCTATATAATTCACAAGGTTTGGTTAAACTAGTTTATCAAAGTGAAGGTAAGAAAAACTTAAAAAGATCACAATGAAGCATTATTCCTTTTTACCTTTCCTACCAGGTTTAAAGGGGTCCTGGTGTGATACTGCAGGATGATGTGCTAGAATGTAAGGTCAGTTTGAACCACAAGGTCGGCGGTTCAAACCCACTAGTCATTTATTGGAAACCCTATACAGGGTAGCCATGGGTCGGAACTGACTCCATGGCACATAAAACAACAACAACCATGTTTTTAAGTATAATTTATGTTGTTTTCTTCTTGTCTCCTAACTGCAGAATGTCATGTCAGTGATGTGTTTATGACCATCTGAAGAACAGCTTGATAACCAAAACTTGCATAAATGTATACCATCCCAAATCATCAAAGAATGTTGACGTGGATACATCTTACTCAATTTCTAATTTAGGATGGAAAATGGAGAGTTTGAAGATTAAGAATTAAATGACAATATAACTACATGTGTGAAAAATCCCAGTGACAGGGCTTTTATTTAAAAACCATGCAAAGGGAAGTTCACAGCACATAGTACATAAATACTGTTTATTGCCTAATTATTAAAAATAATTTTAAAAAATAATCAAATACAGTGTGAGTCCATGTTCAAATTTAGTTTACTGTCATTATACATGCACTGTGTGACATTTTGTGCTAGGAGCTTCAGAACACATAATATAATTTCTTTCTCGCTTATATAAATTAATGTAATTTTAGTGATTTTATGATAAATTTTTGTCCTATATTTTCCCAACATTGTCATCAAGTTGTCATTCATAGTAACCCTCTAAGACAGAGTAAAACTTCCCCACAATGTTTTAAGGTTGTAAATCCAAAGGAAAAAGACTGCTACATCTAGCTTCCTCTGAGAGGCTGGTGAATTTGAACCACCAAGCTTCCTGTTAGCAGCCTCATGATTTAACCACTATGCTAGGAACACTTACTATATATAGATTACTAAAATGTGAATTTTAGTAGTAATATGATAAATAATCAAAGTAATGAACTGACCTGAAAGTGTTTGTAGCCAATCAAATCAAATAAAAATAATTTCTTTGGTTGAAAAATAATATGATCCCTTTATATTTCTTTTAGTGTCACTATTATAGAATTATCCAAATATTCTCATTTGTATTTAATTTGGAAATCAGAATCTTGCCAGTATACTTTCTTCAATTGTTAGAATTCATTAATTATAGTCGTTCTTCAAATCTATGCAAGTGAACTCATGTAGTACTCTATGTGAGTGATGAACAAATGGAATGCATTTATTCTTCAGAGTAAAACCGAGAGAGCAGATTAAGATAATTTATAAAAGAATAATTTCCTGAATACTAAACAATGGCCACGAATTAAAAATTAATATGAATATGTATATATAAATATGCGTACTGATATATATGATATATGACTAACTAGCTGTTAAGAACTTAGTACTCTAAATAGCAAATATAATCTATTGTGCTTTACCAAGAGCCTAGAAGTTCAAAGTGAATGGGTTCAATAAAGGCCAAATAAAACTAGAATCTCTCTCTCTAGATTGATTCTGCAAATGAAAACCACTTTGTTGTACATTACAGAAAGAACTATCTCTGGACTGAAAAGCTATTGTTCCCACGGTTCTCAGAGAACATTTAGGGCGTAAACAAGGTACTCTGACAGAATGTTTTAAAACAAGATTAGCTAAATTCTGAATTTTAAAAGATGATAAATAATGAAAGTAATGAACTGACCTAAAAAAATGTTTGTAGCCAATAAAATCAAACACATAAAATAAATAAAAACAATGACATTGGTGCACTAAAAATATTATGTATAATTGAAATTTAGCGAGTGAATTTTAATCGAGTCATGCCATGACATAGGAAATGGAATTGGACTAGAATCACTTAATTATGCCGTTCTGTGAAATAAGATAATTTAAGATGCAGTATATATTATACTTAATATGGTAACTATTTAAAAAAAAGCAATTGAATCAATGTTTTAGAAGTAGTGGATGAAAATGATAAAGCATTATAATATCAACACTAATAAAAACACATCACAATTATTTTGAAAAATACATATCCCCTTAAAAGGCACATGTGCTGATGACTTACTACACAGTAACATGAACATGTCTTATTTACCTCATACATCTTTTCCTAGATATTAAATTGGTGAGAGTGAGGGGAAAGAAGAAAGGGATGGAGTGGAAATTGGTATATGGGAAGGGAGTTGGAGGGACTGTTGAGGCTTGCTTATATAGCAGGGATCTAAAAGGCTTGTGCAGAGTCTAGTGCAATGGTGGGCACAAAGGACATATGCTACTAATGTTTCATGTTAAATGATCAATACATGTGGAAGAGAAAAAAAACACATTATGTGATTCAGTATATGGTAATAGAAATAGTAAACTCAAACTAATACTTTATAAAGAATTTTGCTGTTTTCTTCTTAAATTACTCTTCAAAGTAACCCTTCTGGCTGTACTTCTATTCATAATCCAGAGAGAAATTTTTGGGAAATCGAAAGGATGAAAACACAGTGAGTAAAACAAGTTTCTAGAATTCGTCAATTACGCAAGCTTGCTAAGCTAAGTACACGATTCTAGTTTATAAAATGATTAGTAATGAGAACAAAAGTGCTTCAGAGTTCAGGGGGTTTTGTAATATTTTAATTGCTTTGTTTATATTGAGGAACAAAATAGAAATCATAAGAGTATTGAGAAACAATGACCTAATGGAGATTAACATGTAAGCACCTAGAAAATCCATTTCGTTTTTATTCATACCTGAACTTTGGACACATACTTCTGTTTAATGAATATTGCTGTATTAGACAGAAAAACATCATCTGTTCAAACATAGTTGGTAGTGTAAGGTTTCATTTTTCTATCAAACATCTTGCAAGCCAAGTGATTTCATCAGCATATTCAAATCAATGCCCAGCACTGTTAAAGGTCACTTGTAACACTTTGAAACATAAGACAGAGAAGGCAAGAGTTTAGCCAAAAAACATTATAAAGTCATTTTTAACACATCACATTTACAATTTGTCAAATTCTACTAATAATTCCCAAATTGCTGATACAAGTTTCAATGTAAGAATTTAGTTTCTGATGAGGGTATCTTTACAAATCAGTAAGGAAAGAAAATGTTATTTAATAAATGGTACTGTGACATTTGCCTTGCCTTTGTAAATCGTAACAGAATAAAGACTTCACTTTTGACCACATATTGAATGAATATACATGGATTAAAGTGTCTTTATTTTAGAACGCAGTCATAAAAATAGAATTATAGGTACTTATTTTATCCCATGATTGTACTTGGTTATAAAGAAATAAAAATAAAGGAAAATACATATAGATTGGTGTACATGTATATTTGTGTATGTATGTGTACGTGTATAGGCTTCAAAAGTCTGTGGAAAAATTCATTATCTTTCCACTTTTCTATGAGTTTTTGAAGCCCCCTTTATATATATATATATACATATATAGGTGTGTGTTATATATGTTATATATGTTGTTGTTAACATCCCAAGGAATGGATGGTGGGTTTGAAACATCAACCTTTCATGTTTCAAACCCACGAGGACTCCATGTTTTATATATTTATTTATATATATCCTGGTGTGATGCTACAGGTTAATGCACTGACTGCAAGGTTGGTTTGATACAAGAGGTTGGTGGTTCAAGCTCATCAGCTGCTCCTTGGAAACCTTATATAGGGGCACTATGAGTCAGAACCTACTCAACAGCACTTAAGTGCCATTGAGTCAATTTCATCTTACAGCGACTCTATATATGGTTTCTGATGAGTGGCTGGTGCATTCCGTTCTATTACCTCTCTTTGGAATGGGCACAAATATGGATTTCTTCCAATCAGTTGGTCAGAAAGTTGTTTTCCAAATTTCTTGTAGAGTGGATGGGGTAAATATGTTCAACGAAGTTCTCACAAGACATCCCTTGCTACCCTCAAAGAATGAACAGTTGAAATAACATTCGTGGGTACAATCTTTCTGGCCTTTCTTTCACCAATACAGTTTTCAATTTTCTTAAAACTTTTTTTTCATAATAAACCAAGATAACCGTACTGTGTCTTTGAAGATTACTCCTTTGGAATAATAATTAAAAAAATAGTCATCAGAACCTTTTAAGCTGACCACTCTGCCTTGAATTCAACTGGCATAGCAGATCATCTCCCACCAGTAGTCTGTCGAATTACTGTACTTTAGAAGTTTGTGTGTTGTTGTCATTCTGGAATCTATTCCACTGGTATTTTAAATACCAAAAAGGTCACCCAGGCAGTATTTAAACCATGTGGTGTGAACAGGTTTCAACAGACCTTTAAGACTAAGACAGACTAGGAGGAAGGAGAAGTAGATCACTTTTTTAATATTAGTTGCATCTCAATATAAAAAAAAATGAAGAGCCTCACAGTTGAACCGATAAATAAAATCACAATAAATGAAGAAAAGATTGAAGTAAAAAAACTTCACTTTGCTTGGATACACAATCAATATTCATGGAAGCAATAGTCAAGAAATCAGATGACAAATCACACTAGTCAAATTTCCTGCAAAAGAGTTATTTAAAGTGTTCAAGAGCAAAGATGTCAGTTTGAGGACTAAGGTGTGCCTGATTCAAGCCATGATATTTTCAATCATCTCATATGCATGTGAAAGTTGGACCATGAATAAGGAGGATTGTAGAAGAAACCATGCAGTTGAATTGTGGTGTTAGCAAACAATATTGAAAGTATCATGGTCTGCCAGAAGAAGAAGCATATCTATCTTGGAAGAAGTACAGCCAGAATGCTCCATAGAAGCAAGAATAGTGAGACTTTTTCTCTAGTACTTTGGATATATGATCAGGAGGAACCAGTTCCTGGAGAAGGACATCATGTTTGGAAAAGTGGAGGGACATCTAAAAAAAAAAAGGAGGAAAAGCCACAATAAGATGGACGGACACAATGGCAATGTATCATTCTGCTGTACATAGGGTTGCTATGAGTGGGCACCAACTTGATGGTACCTAACAACAACAACATCCTGAATAAATCCCAGCTGTAAAAATCCATTGAAAATCAGAACATGGAATGAACGAAGTATGACTCTGTGAAAATTGGCAGTTGTCCAAAATGAAACGGGACGCATAAACATGATCAAGAGCCAATGATACTGAAGGAAGAAGTCCAAGGTGTTTTGAAGGAATTGGCAAAGAACAAGGTACCAGGAATTGATGGAATAAAAATTGAAATATTTCAAGAAACTGATGCAGCACAGGAGGCACTCACTCATCTCTGCCAAGAAATTTGACAAAGATTCATATTTGTGCCCATTCCAAAGAGAGGTGACCCAA
>NW_006408586.1:6885094-6888191 GCF_000296735.1 Chrysochloris asiatica
ATATGCAGATGATACAACCTTGCTTGCTGAAAGTGAAGAGGACTTAAAACATTTACTGATGAAGATCAAAGAGCACAGCTTTCGGTATGGACTACATCTCAATGTAAAGAAAACAAAAATCCTCACCACTGGACCAATAAACAATATTCTTATTAATGGAGAAAAGATTGAAGTTATCAAGGATGTCATACTTCTTGTATCAACTATCAATACTCATGGAAGCAGCAGTCAAGAAATCAAATGACGTATTGCATTAGTCAAATCTGCTGCACACAACCTTTTTAAAGTATTGAAGAGCAAAGAGCAAAGTTATCAGATTGATGACTAAGGTACGCCTGACCCAAGCCATTTTCAATAACCTTATATGCATGCAAAAATACCTGACCCAAGGTATTTTCAATAACTTTATATGCATGCAAACGCTGGACCGTGTATAAGGAAGGCTGTAGAGGAATTGATGCATTTGAGTTATGGTGTTGAAGGAGAATATTGAAAGTGCCATGGGCTGCCAAAAGTACAAACAGATCTGTGTTGTAAGAAGTGCAGCCAGAGAGCTCCTTGGAGGCCAAGATGACCAAACTTTGTCTCTCATACTTTGGACGTATTGTCAGGAAGGACCAGTTGCTGGAGAAGGATAACATGTTTGGTAAGGTGGAGGGTCAGAAAAAAAGAGGAAGACTTCCCAGTGATATGGAGTGGCAATGTGGCAGTATCAATGGGCTCAAGTGTGGCAACAATTGTGAGGATGACCCCAGATTGGGCAGTGCATACATTCTGTTGTGCATATGGTCACTATGAGTTGGTACCAACTCGATGTCATGTAACAACATCAACAAATACAAGGCATACATAGACTACCAAATATTGTGAGAATTGCACAAAAGAAAATAGACAAAATAGATGATTGGGACATACTTAAAATTAGAAACAAATGTGCATCAAAAGATTTCATCCAAAGAGCAAAAAAGGAGTTCAAAGAATGGGAAAAAACAAAAAACCTTTTTGCAACAATATAATAGGCAAGGGACTAATTTCTAAAATCTATAGGAAACTACAGTACTCTCACAAGAAAAAGAGAGATAATCCAATTTAAAAAGGGCACAGGACATGAAAAGATACTTTGCTAAGGGAGACATTCGGGCAGCCAACAAACATATTAAGAAATGTTCATGACCATTAACCATTAGAGAGATGCAAACCAAAACAATGAGATACTATTTCACACCAGCAATAACAGTGAAGTTCAAAACAGCAGAGAAAAAGAAAGGCTGGCAAGAATGTGGAGAGACTGGGACCCTCCTACATTGCTGGTGGGGGTGTAAAATGGTTCAGCTACTCTGGAAAATGGTATGTGGCTTCCTTAGAAAGTTGGAACTAGAAATACTTTATGTCCCAGCAATTCCCTTATTTTGTATATATCTACAAGAAATATAAGCCAGAACATGAGTAGTTACATGTAGACCAATGTTTATCGCGCACTATTCACAATAGAAAAAAGATGGAGAAAGCATAAGTGCCCATCAATGGAAGAATGGATAACCAAACTTTGGTATATATATATATATATACACAATGGAATATTATGCTATCTTGAAGAATGATAAAGAAGCTACAAACCACCACATAACATGGATGAACCTTGAGAACATTATGCTAAATGAAATTAGTCAGTCATAAAGGATAAATATTGCATAAGATTACTATTGTAAAAGCATAAGAAAAGATACTCATGCTAAAAGGAAAAAAAATTCTTTATGGGTTACCAGGGGTGGGAGGGAGAGGACAGTAGAGCACAGGATATGGGATAGACACATCATAGTTTGTGTTTGGGAAAGGGCAATACATAAGAAAGGGGAGGGAGGTGGAAGAAAAAGGTAGATAGGGGAACACTGAGTCAGGTTTTCATGTGCTAAATCGGACTGAGGTAAATGGTGATGTATGCTCAAGCTTGGAACAACAGTGCTCTGAGATACAGGGATCGAAGCACAGTCTGAAGGGTAAAAGAGCAGAAATGATGTTAAGATACCTGACTGTCTTATGAATGTTAGTTTTTCTTGCCTACTATTGTAAAATAGACACTTGAGTAGGATACAAAGGAATACTGGGAACCATGATTACAGGAAGTTTGTAAGTCCATCTTCAGCCTATTGTTGTTGTTAAGTGCAGTCGAGTCGGTTCCGACCCATAGCGACCCTGAACAGGGTTTCCGAGGCTGTAAATCTTGACGGGAGCAGAAAGTCTCATCTTTCTCCCGCAGAGCAGCTGGTAGTTTCAAACTGTTGACCTTGCGGTTCGCAGCCTGATCGTAACCACTATGCTACCAGCGCTCCTTATCTTCAGCCTATAACTGATTGGAATACCCAAAAGGGATTCTGGAACTTCCCCCTATGAAATAGACTTCTTTTCAGCAACTTTGTAATACATAGGACCTTAGGTGGAATCATGCGACCCATTCAGGACCTTCTCAGGTGGGACATTCTCACTAGAAAGGACATACAGACCAGCCTGGAGCAGCTAGAGGAACAGAAGATGAGCAGGAAAAATCTGAAACAAAAATGACAGAACAAGCAAGTTCTTCCCCGGAAAGCCATCAAATCAAGCAATCAAGTCCCTTCAAGACAACCCTCCTCCCGCTCCAAGGCTGAAACTCAAAGGAAACATATGAGCATGTAAGCTTGTTGTAAAGGCAACAGTGAAACAGTGGGCTGAGTCTGACTATGTCCTATTGACTCCTGCTGATCAGGAGATGAGAGAGATAAGAGGAAGTGTTGGTTGGTCTGAAGTGTAGTGAGACCTGGGGATCCTAAGCCCACGGGTAAGTACCTAGCCATGGAAAGCTGGAGCTGAGGGTGAAGCATCCAGCTGATATAAAATGAGGGGAGATGAATGCCCAAACAAGAATACCAAACTTGCAGATAGTACCTCTTTGACCTAGCTTCGAAGAATTGATAATCAGAACTTGACTAGACGAAGATAAAGAAATTTGATAAAGGAAACAAGTAAATTGCTACAATTTGATGAACTTGACTTATACTTATGGGTGTAGTACTTCAAAATACCAACTGAGGGGGAAGGATTATTCACATCCAGGACCAAA
>NW_006408586.1:6888606-6889110 GCF_000296735.1 Chrysochloris asiatica
TAAATAAATAAATAAATAAATAAAACACATCAAAAACAGAGGGAATAGAAGCAAATATCGTTGAATGATGATGCATTGAAGGGATTGTAATCATTGCAATGAAATGAAGTACGATAGGATGAGTGCAAAACCAATGTTCTCCTATATAAACTATCACTCAATTCACAGTTACAGGTTTTTGTTTTTAAAGAGAAATGGGCCTTTTGGCTCTCTGAGCAGCACCACAGCAGTTGGCAAAAACAAGCGCCTTACAAAAGGTGACAAAAAAGGAGCCAAGAAGAAAGTGGTTGATCCATTTTCTAAGAAAGATTGGTATGATGTGAAGGCACCAGCCTAGTCACAAGGACTCAAGGAACCAAAATTGCATCTGATAGACTCAAGGGTCGTGTTTTTGAAGTGAGTCTTGCTTATCTGCAGAACAATGAAGTTGCATTTAGAAAATTCAAGCTAATTACTGAAGATGTTCAGGGCAAAAACTGCTTGACCAACTTCCACGGCATGGAT
>NW_006408586.1:6889860-6891875 GCF_000296735.1 Chrysochloris asiatica
GAAAGATCAGCAGTTGGAAAATATGATCCTGGTTGTAGAAACAATGCTGGAAATCATGTGATGGAATTTTCCAAGACCAAATACTTATTCACTGCAAATACTATTTTTCAATAACACAAATGACAAATATACATGTGGATATAGCCAGATAGAACACACAGGAATCAAATTAACTACATCTGTGGAAAGACATTTTAGAAAAACTCAATATCCTCAGCTGAAACAGGGCCAGGTGACAACTGTGAAACAGACCATCATTTGCTTATATGCAAGTTCAGGCTGAAGCTGAAAAATATTAACACAAGTCCACAAGAGCCAAAATATGACATTGAACATATTCCAACAGAATTTAGAGATCATTTCAAGAAAAGATTTGCTACATTAGACACTAAGGAACAAAGACCAGAAGAGTTCTGGAATAACATCAACAGCATCATGCATGAAAAAAGCAGTAAGTCCTTAAAAAAACAGCAAAAGATAAATGACTAAAATAGATGCCAGAAGAAATGCTGAAACTTGATGTTGAACATACAGAAGCTAAAGCAAGTGGAAGAAATGTGAAAGTAAAGGAGCCACAGAAAATTTCAAAGGGCAGCTAAGTAAGATAATATAAAATATTATAATAAAATATGCTAAGACCTGGAGTTAGAAAACCAAAAGGGAGCAACATGCTCAACATTTATCAAGAAGCAAGACGTGAAGAAAAATTCAAACCTTGATTTGAACTATTGAAGGATTCCATGGACAAAATATTGAATGATGCAGGAAGCATCAAGAGAAGATGGAAAGAAAACACTGAGTCACTGTACCAAAAATAATCGATTGATGCTCAACTATTTCACAAGTTAGCATCTGATCAAGAACTAATGGTACTGAAGGAAGAAGTCCAAAGCTGCACTGAAGGCATTGACAAAAAACAATGCACGAGGAATTGATGGAATGCCAATTGAAAGGTTTTAACTAAGCAGCACTGGAGGTGCTCAGCTGTTTATGCCAATAAATTTGTAAGATAGCTACCTGGCCAACTGATTGAAAGAGATCCACATTTGTGCATATTCCAGAGACAAGTGACCTAAAAAATGCAGAAGTCATCAAACAACACAATTAATATCACATGCAAGTAAAATTTGCTGAAGAGAATTAAAAAACAGTTGCAGTAGTACATGAACAAGGAGCTGACTGAAATTCAAGCTGAATTCAGAAGAGGATATGAAATGAAGGATATGACTGCTTATGTTGGATGGCTCTTGACTAAAAACAGAGAATACCAAAAAGATATTCATTTATGCTTTATTGATAACACAAAGACATAGGACTATGTGAATCATTACAAACAATGGATAACATTGCAAGAATAAGCATCCCAGAACACTTGTTTATGCTTATAAAGAACCAAGGGACAATCATTAGAATAGAAAAAGGGAATACTGAATGGTTTTAAATCAGGAAATATGTGTGCCAAAGTTGTTTACAAGGTCGTATACTTTCACCATATTTACTCACTCCATATACTGGGCAAATAATCTGAGATGCTGGATTATATGAAGAAGAACAAGACAGCAAGGTTGAAGGAAGACTCATTAACAACATGAGATATGCAGATGATACAACTTTGCTTGCTGGATGTTAAGAGGATTAAACATACTACTGAAGAAGATCAAAGACTATATAGCCTTCAGAATGGATTGCACACCAATGTAAAGAAAAGAAAAAATCCTCGCAACTGTACCAATAAATAATATCAGATAAACATAGTAAAGATTGAAATTGTGAAAATTTCATTTTGCTTGGATCCACAACCAATGCTCATGGAAGCAGCAGTCAAGTAACCAAATGATGTATTGCATTACACAAATCTGCTGCACAAGATCTCTAAAAGTGTTTAAGAGAAAATAAACTTTTGAGGACTAAGGTATGACTGACCCAAGCCAAGGTAGTTTCAATCATCTCATATGCATGTGAAAGTTAGACAATGAATAAGGAAGACTATAGAAGACCAATGCATTTGAATTACG
>NW_006408586.1:6892045-6893001 GCF_000296735.1 Chrysochloris asiatica
TGAGTATGGTACAGGAGCAGGCAGTGTTTCATTCTTTAGTACACAGGATCACTGAGTTGGAACTGACTGGAGGGCACTTAGCATTAATAGCAAATTAATTATTATGAACATTTCTTCATGAGTTTGTTCTTCTGCTTGAATGTCCTCCTTAGCGACGTATCTGTTTACTTTCTCTGCCCATTTAAAAAAAATTGAATGATTTATCTAATTGTTTTTGAGGTGTTGGACATTTTCTATAAATTTTAGAGATTGGTCCTTTGACCAATATATCATTGACAAAATTTTTTGTCACCTGTGGGCTCTTTTGTTGAAATATTTTTGATGTATTTAAATGCCTAAATTTTAGGCAGCCTGAGTCGTCCAGTTTGTCTTATGTTTGCTTGTTTTTAAGTATTTATGAAACACGTTAAGGCCTCTACATCTTTCCCTATTTTTCCATTGATGTTGTTTATATTTCCAGGATTTTGCTTTTAACTCTTGTTCCATCTTGAGTTTGTTTTTGTATATGGTATGAGGTATTTAACTTGGATCATATTTCTGCAAATGTATATCCAGTTTTATCAATACTAGCTCTGGTACAGTAGTGGTTACAAGTCGGGCTGCTAACCTCAAGGTCAGCAGTTTGAAAATACCAGCCATTTCGCAAAAGAAAGATAAGGCTTTCTGCTCCTGTGAAGATTTACACCCTCAGAAACCCTATACGAGGTCACTATGAGTTGGAACTGACTCCGGCACACAACCACCACCATGACCACCATTTGCTAAAGAGACTATCTCTTTCCTAATTAATGGGTTATGACCATATATCAAAGAACAGCTGTTTGTGGAAAAATAGAAACTTAAAAATGGGCAGAGAAATACAAAGGGAATTCCTCATCATAATTAAAGGCATATATACAAAACCAACAACTCCTGATGTGGCACTGTAAGATAAGCACTGAACTGCTAACCAAAAG
>NW_006408586.1:6898191-6898890 GCF_000296735.1 Chrysochloris asiatica
TACGGAATCCCAAGGAGTTAGCAAGAATATACTGGAACTTATTTAAAGAATCAGCAAAATGGCAGTGTACAAGATTAACATACAAAACTCAGTTAAACTCCTAACAAAGAGAACTTGGAAAAGGAAATCATATAAGCAATACTATTTCATATAGTAGATCAAATTGTAGTGACATCACTCACTATTACTCCTAGTGACCCATTCACGAAAGATTTGCTTCATGTCCCTGTAACACTATGCTCTTCCAGTAACAGTGACAGGAAGCACTGATTGCAAAAAGAGGGATACTCCCACCTGAAGTTATAACATTGATTCCATTGAACTGGAAATAAAGAATGACCCCTGAAAAATTTGGACTCCACATGCCTCTGGATCAAAAGACAAGGAGAGGAATTAATATATTGGTGTTGTGATTGATCCTGATTGTTGTTAATTACTATTGAGTGGGTTCGGACTCATAGCTACCATCGTATGACACAAGGAAACACATCCTCACAATTGCTGCTGTGCTTGAGCCCATTGTTGCTGCCACAGCGCCAATCCATCTTGGTGAGTGTCTAACTCTTCTTATCTGTTCCTCCAATTTACCAAGCATGGTGTCCTTCTCCAGTGACTGATAATGTTGCCAAATACTGAGAAACGAAGTCTGGTCTTCCAGCTTCTAAGGAGCATTCTGATTGTACTTCATGTAACACAGAG
>NW_006408586.1:6901532-6902236 GCF_000296735.1 Chrysochloris asiatica
ACAGATTGGATACTACTCAGTGGAGATTCTACCTTCCTCCGTACCCTCTGGATCTAGGCTCCCTCTTGAAAGTTTGTAAGCCAGTCACTTCTTGCTTTTTCATACCACAGGCATAGTCAATTTAATTCCTTTGTACTTCTTAAGTGCAGTGTGTGTGTTTTGTTGCCCTTTATGTTATTGTAAAGGGTATTTGCAATGAATATTTTTGGTCTTGCATAGTTCTGTAATGTGATCTCCATTATAGTGTCAGTCACCATGGCCCTGTTTCCCAACTGCTATCTGTAGTAATTATTAACACATCTTGACTACATACTTGATAAACTTCAGATTGCAAAAATTTGTAAAAAAATCTTCAATTCCTTCAATTTGGCATCAGTATTTTATATGTACTTTAGTGTAATCATCATATTATTTGGTTTTCCTTGGAGACAGAAGGATGTTATCCTATTACTGGAAGCATTGTACTTCAGGATATATCCTGAAATGTTCCTTTTAAAAAAAAAAAAAATATTGTGAATTATGTGATAGTTTACATGGGAGAACATTAGCTTTACATTCATCCTATCGTATTCTGTTACATTGCCATAGTTACAATCTCTTCCATGCATCATCAACCAACCAAATGATAAACCCCACAAGCCTGCTCCCTGGTCATCAGCACACGCCCCTCTCCCTCTCTGGGTCTAGAGTCCCTAGCTGCTCCA
>NW_006408586.1:6902336-6910416 GCF_000296735.1 Chrysochloris asiatica
TCATCTGAAACCTGTCCACCGTGAGTGACCCTGCTGGTATTTAAAATACCTGTGGCATAACTTCCAGAATCACTGCAACTCACAAGTCACCACAGTAGGACAAACTGACAGACAAATGGTGGGAATCTGTGGCAGTTACTTGTCAATGTACTGTTGAAGCTGTTTTTGAATTATTTTTAGCAAAATTTTATTTGCATGTGATATTAATGATATTATCTGATGATTTCCACATTCCGTTGGGTCACCTCTCTTTGGAATTTGCGCAATATGGAGCTCTGACAATCGATTGGCCAGGTAATTGTCTTCCAAATTTCTTAGTATAGATGAGCTAGTGCCTGCAGTGCTGCTTCAGTTTGTGAAAGGACACAACCTTGACACACACATTTCCTGATTTTGAAGTATGTAGTATCCCAGTGTTCTATTCAGAAGACAGTCTAAGGGTAACATTTTGAATGGCACAAAAAGCATTAAAAGAAACTGTAAGAAAAACTGTCACTATACCAAAAATAATTGGTTGACATCCATCCATTTCATAAGGTAGCATATGATCAAGAACCAATGGTCTTGAAGGAAGAAGCCCAGATTGCAATGAAGGCATTAGCAAAAACAAAACAAAACAAAACAAACAAACAAAACAAAACTTCCAGGAATTAACAGAATGTCCACTGCAATGTTTCAACAAACTAATGTAGTACTGGAAGACAGCTAGCTACCTGGCCAACTGACTGGATGAGAGTCAAAGAAAGACGATCCAACTGAATATGGAAATTATTGACAATATCAATGATATTACATGCAAGTAACATTTTACTTAAGATAACTCAAAAATATTTGCAGCAATACATCAACAGAGAGCAACCTGAGATTTGAGTTGGATTGAAAGACTGTGGAATAAGGGATATCATTGCTAATAGATAGAGCATGGCTGAAAGCAGAGAATACCAGAAATATGTTATGTGGAACATAACAAACTATAGACAATATTGTGAAGAATGGGAATTTCAGAACACTTCATTAGGCTCATGGGGAATCTGCACATAGAACAAAAGACTGACTTTATCATCCCCTAATTTTAGGTAGCCGATGTCTAAATTGCCCATTCCTATCTACCCTGTGTATAGAGGGGATAGGATTGATACTTGATGTGAAGACTCCTTCCTGCTCATTTGGTATTTTGAGCTACTACCTACATAAGTATAGATCAAGTTCATCAAATTGTAGCAACGTACATTCATTTCCTTTATCAAAAATTGTTGTTTTATCTTCCTCTAGTTGAGTTCTGATTAATAAGTAATCAAGGTTAGGTCAAATGGGTACTAGCTACAAGTTTAGACATTCTTTTGCATCTCCCCTCACTTTGTATAAGCTTGGTGCTTCACTCATAGCTCTAGTCCTCCATGGCTGTGTCCTTGTCCATGGGCTCAGGAGTCCCCAGGTCTCACTACACTTCAGACCAACCAGCCCTTACTCTTCTCTCTCTCATCTCCAGGTCAATGGGAGTCAGCCCATTACTTCATTGCTGTCTTTCCCCCTCTTCCACTCACCAGTAGACCAACATGGTCGCCAGAATGCTTACATGCTTGCTCATGTGTTCCCTTTGAGTTTCAGTCTTGGAGGGGGGTTTGTCCTGAAGGGACTTGATTGCTTGATTTGATGGCTCCCTGGTGAACAACTTGCTTGTTCTTTTAGTAGTCAATCATACTGCCAGCTTTATTTTGGATTTTTCCTGATGATCTTTCTTTGAAGATGTATCTTCTGTCACTCTAGCTGTTCCAGGTTGCTCTGCTTGTCCTTTCTGGTGGGACTGTTCCACCTCAGAGGATTCTGGATGGGGCTCAGGATTCCACCTAAGGTCCTATACACTGCAAAGGCTCTGCAAGAAGACTATTTCACTAGGCAAATTGTAGAACCCCTTTTAGGTATTCCAAGCAGTTATACGTTGAAGATGGGCTTACAAACTTTCTGTAATCATACTTCCTGACATTCCTTTCTATGCCACTCAAGTGTCTGTTTTACAATAGGAGGCAAGGGAAACCAATATTCATAAGACAGTCAATCATGTTAACATTATTTCCCCTCTTCAGACTAAGCCTTGATCCCAGTATCACAGAGCCCTGTTGTTCTATGGTTGAGCACACATCACTGTTTACCTCTGCCCATGCAAACCTACTTAAGTGTTCCCCTATCTACCTTGTTCTTCCACATCCCTCCCCCATCTTGTGTATTGTCCTCCCCAACACCCAAACTGTGATGTTTCTACCCACTACCTTGTGCTATACCATCCCCTCTCAATCCCCCAAACCCCCGTTATGAATTCAGTCTTAATTAAACAAATTATCCACTTCATGTCACAGTATTGAGTGTAAGCAACCCAATTACCTTGTTTAACAAATGTGAGATTTAAGTAGAGTTAAAACCTCAGATGTGAAAAATATATGAACATTTTAGAGAAAAAATGTAAGATTAGAATGTAAGGGATATTATAAAACTCTGGATTTGGAGTAATGGCAGCCCAGACTGAGAGTTGGAGAGGATGACAGTGGAGTAACAGAAATAATAAATAATGTAACAGGTACAGGATGACACTCTTCAAATCATTGAAATAAAATCCATATATAAAAGAAGTTAGTAATTAAAGAACTTGGAACAGACTTAAAATAACCAGTGTCATGTTGTTATTAAGTGCTGTTATGTTCTGACCCATAGTGATTCAACATAGGGTTTCTGAGGAGTGGCTGATGGATGTGAACCACAGACCTTGCCATTAGTAGTGCCACAACAGGATTCCAGTGTTATAGATCCTAGGAATTCAAGACCTGCTTCTTTGTAACATGTATTTGACGAAATATCTGTTCGACCTGCCAATATATGTTTCACAAACATTCTTGCAAATGTTTTCCACACGTATTTCAAATAAACTGCAATCAATGAATGAGAAAAAAATGAAAACAATAAATTTAAGAGATATGATGCCTGTTTGGTTGAGGATCTTGTTTCACTGTTAATTGCAAGAATTATTCTGATTTTCATCATTGCTACATAAGTTTATTTTATAATTTTAGAGAAACCAGACCAGCCTAAAATGAACTCAACTATGAGTGTTATTACTGCTAATGCCATCATTTCAATTTCAGCCCTATCATTCTTTTGTAGGCAGATTCTATAGGATTATTTGACATTGAGTTGAGAGCACTTTAGAGATCATGCAGTCCAAATTGTTAATTAGGTGATAAAATAACGCAGCAGGTGTTATTTCCATTTAATTATATAAGAACTTTGTGTCAAGAACTTCCATTTAATTATATAAGAACTACAATCCCTGCAAAAAAAAAAAAATAATAATGTTGCAGTATATACGTAATGTTAAATACTGAGAAACAATTTAGCACTTATAACTGTGGTTTGTGCATGGGAGGATAAACTGAGGAATAATTAATTTACATAGTTGTTATGTGCTGAAATCATACAGACCCTGTATAAGGTTTCTGAGGAGCAGTTGGTGGGTTTAAACTGCCCACCTTGTGGCTAGTAGTCCAGTGCTTATTCTACTGTGTCACACCAGGACTCCAATTTGTACAGCTGTTATGGTTAAGTGGTATCCAGTCAGTTCCAATTATAGGGAGACTGTGTAAGGTTTCTGACATGTAAATCTTTGCAAGAACATAAAGCCTCATCTATTTCCTGCAGATCAGCTAGTGGGCTCGAACTACTGACTCTGTGATTTACAGTCCAGAATTTTCATAGTAGGTACTTGATATTGAAGTATGAGTAGGAGTATACCAACCAAAGAAATGGAAAGAAGACAGACATAATGGTGTGGGCATAGGAAAGGGCATGTTGCCAGCAGACTTGTGATAGTGATTTATGAAATATAACTAGACTAAAGATGGGCAGCTTATTTTGGTTGACAATGTCACCATAAAGGTAATTGAGATAAGGTGTCCTTATCCAAAAAGTTAATGATGTTCAATTAAAGCAAGGAAATAGACCATGGAGAGGGAAATATCAATATTACTATAAAATGAGATTACTTAGTAATAGAATGTAAGGGAAATGAGAAATTGACCACAAAACCTCTATATGGCTTGTTAAAAAAAAGTTTGGAGTAGAGGGAAATAAACTGAGTTAGAGCTAATGGGGGTAGGAATACTGAAAGAAGAGAGCTTTTAGTCCTTATAGAGACAACTCTTTTATAAAGAGTGTTTATAAATCTTTTGCTTTTTTCTGCTTCACATTTCCTTTTCTATCACCCTGCTCTTTGCACAAGGACCCAGCTCCATAGTGTTATTAAGTGGCCTTGGCTTGGGAGATACTTCTTGACAACATTCACAAATGACAATGGTAGACTTGACATTAAGAATGGAATAAAAGCACATTCTCTTTATAATAAAGATAACCTCTCATTTAGTAACCTACTTCACTTATTTATTATAAGTCCTCCTCCCCCACTAACAGTAACCATAGGTGATGTTTGAGAAAAATAATCCTATTTAGAAATATCTTCCCTCTGTCGTACTGTGGATTAATGCATTGGATTGCAAAGTTGAGTTGAACCAAAAGGTTGGTGGTTCAAGCTCACTAGCTGCTCCTTGGAAACCCTATACAGGTTTGACACGAGTCAGAACTGACTCAACAACAATTAACAACAATAACATTTATATTGTAGAAAACAAGAGATCATATCCAACAGGTCCCTGGAGGACAAATGGTGTCATTGAGTTTTCACAGTAAGGAAGAGATATACTTGCAATTAGCAGTGAAGTTGGTGTGCTTTAAGTAACTCCTTCCCACAAGCTTTACCGTAACATGCAGAATAATGATAGGGCATAGTTTATTCTCATGAGTCTCTGTGAAACAATTTCAAAGCATGTTATGAATTTCCATTCACAAATTCTATATTGCAAAAGAAATAATATCTATGAACATGTCACTTTTGCTAGGAAAGTTTGTTTTATCATTTTAGAGAAGTCAGATCAGCCTAAAATGGTCTAAGACTGGTAGGAAATGTAATTTACAATGTCTTTTGTCTTTAGTTTTCAAAGACATAGTCATCTGGCCTCACTGGTTACTGGTGAGATGCATTTTTTTTTTTTTTTAACCAACAGTCACCTGTGCAAAGACCTGGAGTTAGAAAAACAGAAAAGAACATGCTCAACCTTTCTCAGGCTGAAATAACTGAGGGGGGAAAAAAATCAAGCCTTGACTTGTAATACTATGGACAAAATATTGAATGATGAAGGAAGCATCAAAAGAAGATGGAAGGAATACAAAGAGTCACTCTACCAAAAAGAAATAGTTGATGTGAAACCAAGATTTCACTTTTAGTGAACATCCTATATACTCATTCTTATGACTTCACCATCGGTTTTCTCATCTCCAATCATTCAGTTCTTTTATATAAAACCCCTAACTAGGAAGTGGTATGTTTTATAGTTGATGTTCAACTATGTCAAGAGGTAGCATATGATCAAGAGTCAAGGGTACTGATACAACATAAATTGAAATCTTTCAATAAACTGATTAACACTGAAGGCACTCACTCATCTCAGCCAAGAAATTTGGAAGACAGCTATCTAGCCAATGGATTGGAAGAGATCCACATTCCAAAGGGTGGTAAATCCAAGAGAATGTGGAAATCATTGGACAATATCATTAATATTATGTGCAAGTGAAGTTTTGCTAAAGAAAATTCAAAATGACTTCAACAGCCCATTCACAGGGAGCTTCCAGAAATTCAAGCAGATGTCAGACAAGGCAGTGGAACACGGGATGTCATTGTTGATGTCAGATGGATCTTAACTGAAAGCAGAGACTATCAGAAAGAGGTTTACCTATACTTTACTGACTATACAAAGGCATTTGACTGTGTGGATCATTACAAATTATGGACAACATTGGGGAGAATGAGTATTCTGCAGCACTTAATTGTGCTCATGAGGAACCTGCACACTTGATTTTGCTCAGGAGAGACCAGTCCCTGGAGAAGGACATCATTCTCAGTAAAATGGAGGGTCAGCTTGAAAGAGGAATACCTCCAATTAAATGGATTAACTCAGTAGCAGCAGCAATGGGTTCAAGAGTAACAATGATAGTGAGGACAGCACAGGACCAGGCAGTGTTTCACTCTGTTGTGCATAGGGTCGTTATGAGTTGGAACTGACTCAACAGCACCTAGCAATAAAACACCAGTCACTTCAAGTGATCAATGTTAGATCTCTGCCATGCTTGAGACACACATATCTTTGGTGTAGAGCTCTAGGCGTAGATTCAACCTCCTCACATACATTTATTCTTTTTCTCTAAGATCCTTGGATCTTACCAAGGAGTTGTGTGCAAGGTCCCTGTACTTCAAGTACCAACACCTGTTCCTTTGTCACCCTGGAGTTCTTGTTTAAGTTGGTTTAGACTTTTGAAACATAATCCAGGAAACCTTCTCACAAAAGTCATGAGAAGCACTTGGATGGAGAAAGAAAAGAGAAAATGAAGTGAGGAAATGTAAGTTAATATTTCCCAAAAGTATTTTGTCCTAATGCTAAAAGTTGTATTATGGAAATAATAGGTTAAGCACAGGATTGCAAATCAAAAGGCCAGTGGTTCAAATACACCAGGTGTTCCTTGGAAACACAGAATTGCTATGAGTTGGAATCCACTCGATGGCACTTAACAACTCAACAACAACATCAAAGTCATTATGAAACTCATTAGTGGAGGATATAAAATTGGAATTCAACCTTGAAGAGTGTGTAGCAGTCAATCTGGAGTAGAGACAGTGGACGGACAGTCTAGACAGATAGGAAAGCAAAAACAAATGAGAAGAGGGCATTAAAAAAAATATTAAACCATTGACATTGCTTTTCTGCTTGCCTTCATGACTATATCATAATATTCTAATTACAAATTCATTTTCAAATTCTGAAGCTTTAAAAATAATCCAAATCTGATTTTATAAAATAAATTGGTACTAGAAAAAAGAAAATCACTGTTGTATAATCCCTTAAAGATTACTTTATATATGTAATTGTACACAATATAATCATTAGTTCTACCCTTTTCTTACTAGCTGCGTCATGTCTGTTTCCACATATTCACTGCCTAATCTATGTCATTTTGAAAGGCTAAATCCTGGCAAAGTGAAACAGGAACAGATTGGTTTTATGTAGGTCTATTGGTGTAAAATGTTTTTGTTCAATGCTACCTTATCCCATTTAATGAAAGCGTAGCTTGGAAGAAAGAACATCCACACCTTCTTCAATTAATATTTAGTGTTAGAAACCTAAAAGATTATACTTGAAAATTAAATGAATAATTTCATGAAAATGTTAAAAACAAAATTTAACCCCTTTGATGAGAGGGAAATCGAGTTTATTATGAAGATAGAAAATAAAATTTATTTTTTTTGTGTATTTATTCTTCATAAAAAACAGTATAATAATGCAATGAAATGGAAAACAATTATAAATAGAACTAATGAATTTGCAAATTCAAAAGAGGTAAACTTCATGAAATAATATTTCTATATACAATATTTTGATAAGTAGAATGAGAAATATCAGCTCTATTTTAAAGAATTGAGGATCAAAAAGTTAATTTCACAAAGTGACGAACACTGAATGAATAATGTTCATCATGTTGTTGTTGTTAGGTGCCATTGAATTGGTACTGACTCATAGTGACCCTATGCACAACAGAATGAAACACTGCTCTGTCCTGAGCTAACCTCACAATCGTTGCTACGTTTCAGCCTATTGGTGCTGCCACTTTGCCAGTCCATTTTGCTGGGGGTCTTCCTTTTTTTCTCTGACCTCCACCTTACCAAACATGATATCCTTCTCCAGTGACCAGTTCCTCCAGAAAATATATCTTAAGGATGAGAGATAAAGTCTGTTCAACGTGGCTTCCAAGAAGCATTCTGGATGTACTTCTTCCAACATGGATCTGTTTGTTCTTTTGGCAGTCCATGGTACAATCAATATTCTCCTCCAACACCACAACTCAAATGACTTGATTCTTCTACTTTCTTCCTTATTCACTGTCCAATTTTCACATGCATATGAGGTTATTGAAAATATCATGACTTGGG
>NW_006408586.1:6914855-6920718 GCF_000296735.1 Chrysochloris asiatica
GTGAGCAGCTACATAAACCATGTAGGGACCATGTCTGACTTCCTCTGGCTTCACAAGTAAATTCAAGGTATCATAGGGCTCTTCTGGTATTATATGCATTCTGTTGCTATTCATAAAGCTTTCACTGACACCTTTTAAAAATGAAGTACATCACCACATCCTTTTTCCTAGCTTTAGTCTAGAAGCTCCACTGAAACCTATCTACCATGGGTAATCCTATTGATATTTGAAACATTGGCAGCATAGCTTCCAGCATTATAGCAACTTATAATCCACTACAGTACAATAAATTGACAGACGAGTGGTGGCAGGTGAGTATGTAACAAGTGTATTTTGACTAGGAGCTAAGGATTAAATTGTGGGGATATTGATTTGGGTCTCCTGACGTGACAGTTTGTGATTCTGAAAACCTCAAAGTACATGTAAAACATGGAAGAAATCAGTCAGACTCCCTTTCCAATTATTTGTGGGATGAAATAAAAACAATTATTAACAACCCAGATTGCCTAAGGGCTCCTTGTGCACTTGTTTGTAATGTCTATCTATCTCAGAAAAGATTTGTGTTTTTCTTCATTATGTTAATTAGATTGTGATAGTTATGTAAAATTTAAGTAAATTTAGTCTGTCAGCAAATTTTGTAGTTGAAACAGATAAATTCATGAAAAAAAAAAACTTAAACTAAAATGTGGCTTGAAAAATAAAAAGGAATTTTAAGTGAAAAATATCCAGCTACCAGTATGGTGCTGTAGGATAAGTATTAGACCACAGGTCAGTTTGAATCACAAGGAAAGCTGTTCAAACACACTAGCCACTTCTCAGAAACCCTACACAGGGTCTCTATGCATCAGCATTTAACAACAACAATAACCAATGTTATGGTTACATTCTACAATATGATAATAAATATAGTGCCTAGAATGAAACATTCTCAGAAGGTAGAACTTAATTATTTTTTCATCAACAAGTAATGATTCACGTCACATACATGTTTGCTTTCAACATTTTTTCAATTTCTTCTCAAATTGCAATTGTTGTCAAAACATTGCAATACATCAAATGTAACTAAGGAAATGTCAATTTTATGGATACAGAAGATGTCTGAGAAAGAATAAATGTACTTATAGAATGTGTAGTTAGTGTTTCAAAGAATGACCTATTAACGTTGTTACATTTCTATAGCTCATAAAGTATGGTATCAAGATTTAATAAAATAATTATTGATAACAAAATTGCTTGAGCTACTTTTTTCATGGTAAATGATTATATACTAAAATATTCTCCATATGAATATCTATTTATGTGTGTCAAAATATTTCACCAAATGAGTAAAAACTGAGCCCAGAGACTTGGGAAAATTATTTTATAATGACTTATCACACAAGGTACTAATTTCTAAAACTTACAGGAAATTTCTACAAGAAAAAGACAAATAACCCAATTAAAAAATGGGCATAGGACATGAACACTTTACCTAGGAAGACATTCATGCAGCCAACAAAAATATGAAGAAATGTTCACTATCATTAGCCATTGTTGTTGTTAATTGCCCGTAAGTCAGTTCTGAACCATGGAAACCCTGTATAGAATTTCTGAGTAGCAGCTGGTGAGCTTGAACCGCCAACCTTGCAGTTCAAACCAACTTTGCAATCCAGCACATTAATCTACAGTGCCACACCAGGACTCCTACATTGTTGGTGGGACTGTAAAATGGTTCAGTCATTCTAGGAAATGGTAAGGTGCTTCCTCAGGAAGATGGAAATCCAAATAACTTTCCAGCAATTCCTCTATTTGGCATATATATCAACAAGAAATATGAGCCAGACAAGAGTAGATATTTGTACACCTATGTTCATCGCAGCACTAGTCACAATAGCAAAAAGATGGAGACAGCTCAGGTGCCCATCAATGAAAGAATGGATAAACAAACTTTGGTACATACACACAATGGAATACTATGCAAACTTAAAGAACAACAATTATGCTCATCATAATATGGATGAGCCTTGGACATTATGCTGAGTGAAATTAGTCACAAAGGACAAATATTGCATAAGACCATTATTGTAAAAGCTTAAGAAAACATTTCCAATGTAAAAGAAACATATTTGATGTTTACTAGGGGTGGGAGGAAGAGGTCAGTAATTCATGGGTTAGGTGGTAGATTCATGATAGCTCAGGTGATGGGAGAGGGCAATATACATGGAGGGGAGGGCAAAACACAAGAAGGGTGAGGGGATAGATGAACATGGAAGGTAGGTGTAGACTTAGGGAGGTATGTTGTTCTTGTTGTCAGTGCTATTGACTGGGTACCAACTCATAGTGACCCTATGCACAACAGAATGTTAGCACTGCCCGGTTCTGGGCCAACCTCACAATTGTTGCCATGCTTGAGTCCATTGATGCTACCACTTTGCCAATCCATCTCGCTGGGGGTCTTCCTCTTTCTGTGTGACCTTCCACTTTAACAAACAAAAGTGACTATCCATTAGTGTTGTTGTTGTTAAGTACTGTGGAATGGGTTCTGACTCATAGTGACCCTGCACAGGGTTTTCGAGGCTGCAAATCTTTACGGGAGCAGAAAGCCTCATCTTTCTTCCGTGGAACCGTTGGTAGTTTCGAACTGCTGACCTTGCCCGATTCAGAACCACTAAGCTACCAGAGCTCCTTATCTATCCATCTATCTGTCAATAGATGGCAAATATCAATTGTGATTGGATTGGATGCATATTTTTGTTTCTGAATATTCTGTTTAAGAAAACTGAGATAGATGTATAAGGCATTTTTTATTTGAAAGAAAAAAGTGAAATGAAAACAGTTTGGGCACCTGAAGTGATAAACTCCTTATTCAAAATTTTGACTAATATAAAAAAAAGTTTGTTAAAAGTTCTGGATGGACAATTTTACTACACTTAAGGTGAATATTTATAAAAATGAAAATATAAATTTTATAAAGTAACTTTATATGCTTTGAATAGTGTTCAACATCATTTATATTTCTAGCTTCTAGAAATTCACTTTTATATTATATAATTGTTTTCTTAACGTCAAATGCCGATATTTACTTTACATTGACCAGCAGGTGGCACTATTACACACCTAAACCTACTATTGCCCGCTGGAGTAGAAATACTGCATAGGATTTCCAGGGTTGGGATCGACTAGACAGCACTTAACAAAAACAGCAAGTCCTGACTCTGTGGGCTAGTGCGTCAGACTGCAAAGTCAGTTTGAACTTCAAGGTTGGTGGTTCAAGCTCACCAGCTGCTCCTTGGAAACCCTATACAGGGTTGCTATCAACTTGATGGCACTTAATAATTTTTATAGGGAATTCTGGTGTGGCACTGTGGGTTAATGCTGTGTATTGCAAACTCAGTTTGAACTGCAAGGTTGGCGGTTCAAGCTCACCAGCCGCTCCTCGCTTTGTGTCGGAACTGACTTGATGGAACTTAACAACAACAAAGTTTATGGAGCAGTCTTGTGTGGTCCTGTAGGATAATGCACTGGGTCCCACGGTCAGTCTGAACCAGCACTTAATAACAACAATAATCTTTATGTAAGAGGGCTGACACATCTTTAACAATATTTATTATCTGAATATTTTCTTATTTTTCATAAATTAATTGCATGAACAAAAGTGCAATGAATATCTAATGTGTTGCAATACCTTTTTACCAATCATCATAGAAATTCTTTAATGAAGCCTCAAAATTAATTAACCTTGATACTTAATAGTCTCTAATGTGTATCCTGTGATGTCCAAAGAATAAAAAATGCTAATAAGGCTCAATTCTTAACTGAACTTATGGTACTTTGGAAGAGTTGATACCCAAATGTTGTTAAGTCCTGTTAAGTCAGTTCCTACTCATAGTAACACTGTATAGGATTTCTAAAGAGTGGTTGGTGGATTTGATCACTGCCTTTGTCAGAATTCCACTGTTATATAATCTCACAACTCTTGTTGTTCTGTGTCCTTGACAGTTGCTGTGTAGGAAAAGCACTGCCTAAGGTCCACAGGTTCTAGACCAGTATAGCACTTTTCAAGAAAAGATGAGGCTTTCTGCGCCTGTGAAGACTGTAACCTTTACATATGGTTGGCTTGAGTTAGAACTGACTCCACAGCACTTAAAAACAACTACAGCATAGTATGTTCATGGTTTCCTGAAAACAAAGTTGATTAATTCATATACCACACAAACTCAGAGCAACTGAAATTTTTTTTTTCTTACGAAGAAGTTTTAATAAAATTTAAAACTGCACTGGTGAGAACAAGGTAAGGGAAATTTTATTGAGAAAGTTTTTCTTTATCACAATAGTGTACCTGCTCATTCTTTGAGGGTAGCAAGGGCTATCCTAGGATAATTTCACTGGAAAACCATCCTCCATGAGCCCTGCATCTCAGATCTTGTCCCTTCAGATTTATTTTCTTTAAGTTTTTATTATGAATTGAATGATAATTTACGTGGGAGAACATCAACTTTGCATTTGCATCAATGTTGACTACAATCCATGCATCATCACTCAACAGCATTTGCTTCCATTCCCTCTGTTTTTTTAAATTTGTTTTTATTTTTTAATGTACACAGAAGCATTCAGGAATATATAACCATTCAAACTACCAAATGGCATAGCCTGCAAGCCTGCCCCTGGCCACCAGCACACAGCCTCTCTCCCTTCTTGAGTGTAGAATCCCCTGCTGCTGCATCTCTCCACATCATCATCTCTGCCTCCATGTCTGGAGTCACTGCTTCTCCTGGGTAAAGTCCCACACTCCGCTCTTATCCCTTGATGGTCCCAGGGTCCTCTGCTCCTGGACTGCAAGAGGACTGCACTCCTCTACTTTTGTTACAAAGCATCTACATTTACATTTGCAACAATCACAATCAGTCCTTATAACAATTATTCACTATTGAACCACGAGAATCTTATCCCCTATCTTCTTTCACCAGCCCCATCTAGACAGGTTGGAAACCACACAGTGGAGAGTCTACCTTCCCTGGCACCCTCTGAAACTAAGCTCCTTTTTGAAAACTTGTGAGCCAGTCACTTCATGCCTTTGTAACCCCTCACCCCAGATTTTAGGTAGCCAATGTCTAAGTTGTCCATCCCTGTCAACCCTATATATATAGAGGGGGTGGGAATAATCCTTGCTGTAAGGATTCGGTCCCTCTTTTAAACTACTACATCCATAAGTATAGGCCAAGTTCATCAAATTGTAGTGGATTACATTTTTTCCCCTCTTCTTTCTTCCTCTAATAGAGTTCTTATCATCCAGCCATTGAAGCTAGGTGAAATGGGTACTATCTGCAAGTGTGAGTGTTCTTGTGCATCTCCCCTCACTTCATATCAGCTGGACTCTTCACTCTCTGCTATAGTCCTCTGTGGCTATAGCTCTGTCCATGGGCTCAGGAGTCCCCAGGTCTTGCCATACTGCCAGCCAACCAGGTCTCACTCCAGGTTGACGGGAGTCTATTGAACATGGTCAGACTTAGCCCAAAGCTTCATTGTTGTTTTTCCCCCACTTCCCCTTTGTTGTCAGGTGCCATCGAGTCGGAACCGACTCATAGCGACCCCATGCACAGCAGAACGAAACAATGTCTGATCCTGGTCCAACCTCACTACCGCTGCCACACTTGAGTCCATCAATGATGCCCCCTGGCTGATCCATCTAGTTGGGGGTCTTCCTTTTTTTCTCTGACCCTCCACCTTACCCAGCATGACATCCTTCTCCAACGATTGTTTCCTCCGGACAGTATGTCCAAAGTAGGAGAGATTAGCCATCCTGGCCTCCAAGGAGCACTCTGGCTGCAATTCTTCCAAAACAGATCTATTGGTTCTTTTGGCAGTCCATGGCACTTTTAGTATT
>NW_006408586.1:6921598-6928854 GCF_000296735.1 Chrysochloris asiatica
CCTAATGAGATACATCTTTTGATTTCTTGACAGCTGCTTCCATGAGCGTTGATTTTCCACTCAAGAAAATTACATCATTGACAATTTCAGTCTCTTTTCCATTTATCAAGACATTTATTTGTCCAGTTGTGAGGTTTTTCATTTTCTTTACGCTAAAGTTCAATCCATACTAAAGACTGCAGTCTTTGATCTTCATCAGTATTTTAAGTCCTCTTCCCTTCCAGAAAACAAGGTTATGTCATCTGCATATCAAAGACTGTTAATGAGCTTCCATTCAATCATGAGGCCACTTTCTTCTTCATATAATCTAGTTTCCTTGATTTTTGCTCAGCAGACAGATTGAAAAAGCATGGTGAAAGGACACAACCATGGCACACACCTTTCCTGATCTTAAACCATTTAGTATTTCCTTGTTATGTTCTAATGACTACCTCTTCGTCTGTGCACAGTTTCCTCATGAGCACAATTACCTGTTCTGGAATATGCATTCTTCTCAATGTTATCCATAGTTTGTTATGAACCAAACAGTCGTATGCCTTTGCATAGTCAATAAAGCACAAGTAAACATCTTTCTGGTATTCTCTGATTTTAGCCAAGATGCATTGGATGTCAATAATGAATTCCTCATTTTATGTCCTCTTCTAAATCCAGTTTAAATTTCTGGCAGCTCCCTGTCAATATAAAGCTCAAATCATTTCTGAATTATCTTCAACAAAGTTTTACTTGTATATGATATTAAGGATATTGTTAGATGATTTTCAAATTCCATTGGGTCACCTTAATTAGGAATAGACACAGATATGGAACTCTTCCAATCAATGTGCCAGGTAGTTGTCTTCAAAATTTCTTGACAAAGATTAATGAGTGCCTCCTGTGCTGCATCAGTGTGCTGAAACACTTAAGTTGGCGTTTCATCAATTCCTCGATCCTTGCTTTTCCACTAATGCCTTCAGTATTGCAAACTGAGACTTGAATATTTTCTCCAGTTATTTCATCTGGAGAAATGCCAAGCATGTTTTTCCCATTTGGCTTTATAATTCCAAATCTTTGCACACTTAATTACAATTTGTTTCTTGAGCTGCCATTTGAAAGTTTCTATTCAGATTTTTGACTGCAGAATTTCTTCCATTTGCTTTACCTACTCTATGTTCAAGAGGAAGTTTCAAAGTCTCTTTTGACACCCATTTATTTTTTCTTTCTAAAATTTCTATTAGAGCATACATCACTATTTATCTCTGTCCCATTTAGCCCATGCAAACCAGTGTTCCCCTATCTACCTTGTTCTTCCATCCCCCTCCTCCTTCTTGTGTATTGCCTTCCCCAACACCCAAACTATGATTACATCAATTTTTGTATTTTCTTACTTTTCTGTCTTTTTAATGCCCTTATGGAGCCCTTGTGTGGCACTGTGGGTTAATGTGCTGGGCTGTGAAGTCAGTGTGAACTGCAAGTTGGCAGTTCAACCTCACCAACTGCTCCTTGGAAACCCTATGCAGGGTCACTATGGGTCAGAATTGACTCTACAGAACTTAATAAAACAACAACAACAATGAGCTTATGCTATCTGTATGTGTGATCTTGATACTCACAACTCCTCTGGTCTTAGGGTTGCTAGTGTGAAATGTATCAAATTTATTCTTGAGATGGTTTCTAAATTAATATGGGATATACTCAAAGTTGGATTTTAGCCCTTTGGACTTGTTTTAATTTTCTTTATTTTCAACTTAACTTCCATATGAGAAGGTGATGGTGTATTCTACAGTCAACTCCTAGTCTTGTTTTGGTTGATGATGTTGCACTTTTCCATCATCTGTTTCTACAGCTGTAGTTGCTTTGATTCTTGTATGTTCCATCCATGTATTCCAAGTGAATAACCACTGTTTAAAAAAAGTTATTTGCAATGACTAAGTCGCTACCCTTACAAAATTCTATCATGTGATCTCCAACATTGTTTATATCAACAAGGCTATGTTTTCCAATTACCAGTCTTTGCTGTTTGGCCCAACTTTTGCACTCCAATCACCAATAATTATCAATGTCTCTTGATTGCATATTTGATCAATTTCTGAGTGCAGAAATTGATTGTTGTTGTTGTTAGGTGCCATCAGGTCAGTACCAACTCATAGAAACCCTATATACAACACAATGAAACATTTCCTGGTCCTGGATCAACCTTACAATTGTTGCTAAGCTGGAGCTCATTGATGCCGCCACTTTGCCAATCCATCTTGCTAGGGGTCTCCGTCTTTTTCTTTGACCCTCCACCTTACCAAGCATGATATCCTTCTCCAGTGACTGGCCCTTCCTGACAATATGTCTGAAGTATGAGAGGTGAAGACAATAACCACAATGGGAGGTAATGCTTTGTTGTTAATGGTATAATGGCATAACTGGTTTCCTGGGAGAAGGATTTTAATTGTTAAAAATTATTGTTATTGTTTGCCCATTTCTGTAGTGTAAATATTACAACCGTGCTTGATTTCAAGCATGCGTATTTAGGAATGACATGCTCACAGTCCATTTTGGTCTTTGGTACAAGCTGTCTCCAGTTTACTCTTTTGTTTATTGGTGGCATCAGTCAGAAGACTTGCTCTACTATTTATTGTTTATGTGACTGGAATCAGCCTACCAAATCTTCTCATTATTATCTCATGGGTAAAACAAATACTACCTAGGGAGTTTTTAGAAACATAATTGAAATATTAAAAGCAATATAAAGATTACAAAATAATAAACATTCATTGAATAGTATAAATTAGTATTATTACTACATACATACATCTTTGCATATCTCTAGGGGTTTTCCTATACACTAAGTTGTTGTTGCTAAGTGCCATTGAGTCAGACCTTGTGGTTCAAACTGACCTTGTAGTCTAGTGCTTTATCCCACAGCGCCACATCAAGACTCCATGTACACTAAGTAGTTCTCCAAAATGTACATTCTTTGTTTGTTTGTTTTCTGGCTATTTTTCTCAATTAAATGTTGCAATTATAGACAAACTCACATTGTCACATTCCAATTTATCAGAGTTTATTTTAGCAATTCCTTCTTCCAGATAGATGTGTATGTTCCTGATCATACCAACAAAAATAATTTCAACACACTTAAACACTCAAAAAGTTTTTATTATATGTTTTCTGTAATGTTTATGTTTCTCTGACAAGTAATATTTATTTCTATCTTAATAACTCTAAGATACCAACTTTTCTTTCACATTAATATCCTTGAAATTTTGTATTGTGATCGTAAGGCTAAATAAAGATAAGAAATATCCTACCAATTAAAAATGCCTTAATAACATCTCACATCATTGGCTTGTATTAATAATATGATGTTGGAATAATCCTTCACATAACTATTATGCCAATACTCTCTTATGCATTGTTATGCTGTTACTGTTGCTAAGTGTTGTCAAGTCAGTTCTGACTCAGATCGACTCTGCATAGGGTTTCTGAGGGTATAAACTTCATGGGAGCAGAAAGTCTCACCTTTTACTTAAAGATCAACTGGTGGGATTGAACCTCTGACCTTGTGGCTCACAGTCCAGTGTTTATCCTACAGAACACCACCTTCCCCAACATACCATTATAAGCAGTTATAAAATTTGAGATGAAATTATATCTATGAATCTGAATTATTCTTTATGTGTGAAAAATTCATTTTTGTGTCTATTCTACAACAAATTATTACTTAGTAAATATTTTTATCTCATTTAACTGCTTGCAAATCTTAGGGGAAAATCTAAAAGTAAGTAGCAATATAAGTTTTGGGATTTTTAGCTAATATTAAGTAAACATATTTCAAACAAGCTAAAGTAAATAGATAATTTATGGTAACTACAGTAACAATTGTGGAGTCCTGGTGTAGTGCTGTGGGTTAATGCACTTGACTGCAAGGTCAGTTTGAAACACAAGGGTGACATCTCAAGCTCACCAGCTGCTACTTGGAAACAACATATTGGGTGGCTATGGGCTGGAACCAACTCGACAGCACTTAACAACATCACCAATATTAACAATATCAGTTTTCAAAATGGTAAACTCATTACTCATGTAAGTACTATATAATAAATGTTTATCAAATAGGTTATAACTAGTTAAAAAATCATTTGCAAAACCATACATATTGTAATGTTAAAATAAGACTATTAGATTTAATAGGACACTGGTTAATATATTACTAAAAGGCAATTAACCTATGTGTGAGTGTATCTGTGTTTATATTTTTTCTGGAAAATAAATTTACAATTTAAACTCTCCCTACAGTATGATGTAAGAAGCTCTAGTAGCGTAGTGGTACGAATCGGGTTGCAAACCTTAAGTTCAGTAGTTCGAAACTACCAGCTGCTCCACGGGAGAAAGATGAGGCTTTCTGCTCCTGTAAAGATTTGTCACTATGTGTCAGAACTGACTCGACAGCACTTAACAACAACAACACAGTATGATGTAAGCTGTAATATCAGAGAATATCAGAAAGATGTCTACCTGAACTTTATTGATTACGCAAAGGCTTTTGATTGTGTGGATCATGACACACTATGGACAACATTACAAGGTATGAGTATTCCGGAACACTCAATTGTGCTCATGCAGAATTTGTACCTGGACCAAGAGGCAGTTGTTGGAACAGAACATGGTAACACTGAATGGTTTAAAATTAAGAAAGGTGTGTGACAAGGTTGTATTCTTTCACCATACTTATTCATACTGTATGCTGAGCAAATAATCCGAGAACCTGGGTCCTATGAAGAAAAATGTGGTATCATGATTGGAGGAAGTCTCATTAACAACCTGCGATATGCAGATGATACAACCTTGTTTGCTGAAAGTGAAGAGGACTTAAAACATTTACTAATGGAGATCAAGGAGCACAGCCTTTGGTATGGATTGCATCTCAATATAAAGAAAACAAAAATCCTCACCACTGGACCAATAAACATCATTCTTAACAACGGAGAAAAGATTGAAGTTGTCAAGGACTTCATTCTTCTTGGATCAACTATCAACCCTCATGGAAGCAGCAGTCAAGAAATCAAATGACGCATTGCATTAGGCAAATCTTCTGCACAAGACCTTTTTTAAATGTTGAAGAGCAAAGATGTCAGCTTGACCCAAACCATGGTATTTTCAATAACCTCATATGGATGTGAAAGCTGGACAGCGAATAAGAAAGACGTAGAAGAATTGATGCATTTGAGTTATGATGTTGGAGGAGAACATTGAAAGTGTCATTGGGCTGACAAAAGAACCAACAGATCTGTGTCATAAGAAGTACAGCCAGAGTGCTCCTTGGAGGCTAAGATGGCCAAACTTCATCTCTCATACTTAGGACATATTGTCAGGAGAGACCAGTCACCAAAGAATGATATCATGTTTGGTAAGGTGGAGGGTCAGAAAAAAAGAGGAAGACCCCCCAATGAGATGGATTGGCCAAGTGGCAGCATCGATGGACTCAAGCGTGGCAATAATAATGAGGTTGGCCCATAATCAGGCAGTGTTTCATTCTGCTGTAAATAAGGTTGCTATGGGTCAGTACTGACTTTATGGCAACTAACAACAACACACCAAAACAGTATGATGAAATAGGCAGTAAGTAGAATGCAGAATACAGACATGCACAATAATTTATTTCCAGTAATCCTTTTGGATATTTCCGAGTTTTGCATAATTTTTCTAACACCTGTTTAACTCCATGAAGAAATTGAGTTTACCCCAAGCAATACAAATGATTACTAAAAATAGAAATGGTTATGAATGCTGGCATAAAATAAAAAAGTCTTTTAAATGTCTTCTATTTTTTAATACTTCTAGATGTTAGCTGTGAACAGTTGTAGAAGCATCTTTTGGGCTTTGTTGTTGTTGTTACTCCTTTCTAGTCTGTCTTTGTCTAGAAGCTCATTTGAAACTTGTCGACCATGGGTGACCCCGAAGGTATTTAAAATACCAGTGGCATAGCTTTCAGAATCACAGCAACTCACAAGTCACCACAGTATGACAAACTGACAGATGAGTGGTGGCTTTTGGGTTTTACTTGGTCATAATTATTTCTTCCTAGTCTCTGTCAAGTGGACATTTGAGCCTGGTGTCTAGAAACTGGAAGCAAAGAGAAGAACAATATCCCAGCTACAGGAAAATGAAGAAATCAAAGGCAATCTTCATTTCAAAAGACTGTATTTAAAAAAAAAACACAAGGACTGAGAATTACAAGACCTGTAAAGTTGAGTTTTCAAATCATCTAGGATGAAGAACCAGGTTTATTTATTTATTTTAATAGCATGTTTCTGAAGTCTTGGTGTGGCACTGTGGGTTAATTCACCAGACTGCCAAGCCATTTGAACTGCAAGGTTGACGGTTCAAGCTCACCAGCCACTCCTCAGAAACCCTATATAGGGTTGCTATGGGCCAGAACTGACTCGATGGCAGTTAACAATAACAACAACAATAGTATGTGTCCTACCAGTAGATGCCTGTCTTTAGGGTGCTTAACAAGTTCACTGATGAAGGCCTACTTTTTAACTACAAATATCTAGCCAGTGGACATCTTGACCTACATATTATAAAAAGTAGGAAACTACTTAACTTATCAGAGATTTGCATTTTGTACCTTTGTTGTTATTGTTAAGTGCCATTGAGTCAGTTCTGCCTAATAGCAACCCTGTAAAGAGTTTCTAAGGAGTGGCTGGTGGAGTTGAACTGCCCACCTTGCAGTTCAAAATGACATTGTGGTGCAGTGCCTATCCTACAGTGCCATATCAGGTGCCTTTGTTGTTGTTAAGTGCCGCTGAGTCAGTTCCAACTCATAGTGACTCTGTAAAGAGTTTCCAAGATGCGACTGGTAAGTTTGAACCATCCACCTTGTCACTCAACCTATCTTTGTGTCTATTGCTTATCCACAGTGCTACATCATGACTCCAGGTGCCTTTAGAAGGTTAATACAAGTAAAAAGTGGTTTAAATTCAAGCATTAACATATGCTAATTTTGGTACCTTGAATTTACTTGATATGGGTTTTCTATCCAATGTACTCTTAATTCACACCAAATGATTGAGTGGGACCACAAATATTCAGGACTCTTAAGGCTGGGCTTGGTTAGTATTGTTTTGCAGTTAACTTTAAAATAAGCCATCTCAGAAGCAGGAACACACAATCCAAGGACCATCAAGAAAGAAGAGCATGATTGGAGTGAGAGATCCCTACCTAGGAAAGTAGCAATAGCAGAAAGGGCAACAGAAGCAGTGACGTGGAGAGACTGGAGG
>NW_006408586.1:6929303-6930016 GCF_000296735.1 Chrysochloris asiatica
AAAATAAAAAAGGGTGTGAGTATTGAGGGAGAGTGTAATATGTGAGTAAATGGAGACAGGGCATATTGTGACAATAATAAGGGTGGTAAATGTCTGCCCCCTTCTGTATGTGAGGTCTGAGGGAAGATTTGAAGACTTGACATAGCTAGGGAAATAGCATTCCACATAATAAAACAGCTGAAATAAAGGCCTTATGACCAGGATTTTGTCTAATGTATTCAAGGAGCAGAAATGAAGAGAGAGAAAAACAGTTGAAGACCTAAGAGGGGTATTTTGTCTGGTGGGTCGGTGAGTGGAGGAACTGCTTGACATCTTTTATGTCTTACCTTTCCTTTTGTCTTCTCAGTGCTGCTTCAGCTATACCCATGGAGCCTGGTAGGACAGTATCTAGGTGGCACTCTGCACCTTGAGCAGCTTTTACTATGGGGATGCCTGTGGGCATCTGTTCAGATTTACTTGTTCCTGAGCAATCCCACAAGTGAAAAGATAACACTCTGTGAGTAAGCCCATGACCAGTGGAGGATGATTGCAGGTGAATAAAGACTCCTCTAACCCTAAGGTGTGCCTGACCCAGGCCATGGTATTTTCAATTACCTCATATGCATGCAAAAGCTGGACAGTGAATAAGGAAGACCGTAGAAGAATTGATGCTTTTGAGTTAAAGACTTTGCATAGTCAATAAAGCACAGGTAAACATCCTCTGATATTCTCTG
>NW_006408586.1:6930581-6939016 GCF_000296735.1 Chrysochloris asiatica
TCATGAGGTACAATGCTGTAAGTGATAGGATAATATCCATGTGCCTACAGGGAAGCCCAGTTGGATGTTACTAATATTCATAAAATAGAAAGCATCTTAAATACATGGAGAATGCAATTGATTCAATACAAGATTTAGTACCTAATTACTTCAATAAAAAATTTGTTAATACCTCATTAAGAGAATGACTGCTACTTAAAGCTTTGTTGTTAAGTGCCATCAACTCAGTTCTGACTCATAGGACCCTATGTACAACAACAGAATGAAACACCATCAGTCTTGCTTTCACAATTGCTGCTGCGCTTGAGCCCATTGTTGCTGCTACTGTGCTAATCCTCTCATTGGGGTCTCCCAGTTTTTCACTGTACCTGAACTCTACCAAGCATGATGTCCTTCTGCAGGGACTAGTCCCTCCTGATAATATGTCCTAAGTATGAAAGATATAGTCGGGCCATCTTGTCTTCTAAGGAGCATTCTGTTTGTATTTCTACCAAGACAGATCTGTTTGTTCTTCTGCCAGTCTGTGGTACTTTTAATATTCTCCTCAAACAGTATAACTCAATGCATCAAGTCTTCTATGGTCTTCCCTAATTGTTGTCAAACTTTCACATGCATATGAGGCTACTGAAAATACCATGACTTGGGTCAAGAGCACTTTATACCTCAAACTGACATCTTTGTTCTTGAAAGCTTTAATAAGGTATTGGGCAGCAGATTTGCCTAATAAAATAAGTCATTAGCTTTCTTTCTGCTGCTTCCAAGAGTGATGGTGGACCTGAGCAAAATGAAGCCTTTGACATCATTCTTTTTTATATTTATCATAATTTATTGGTTCAGTGGTGAGGATTTTTGTTTTCTTTACCTTGAGGTGCAACCCATAACAAAGGCTGTGGTCTTTGATCTTCATCAGTAAGTATTCTAAATCCTGTTGGCTTTAAGCAAGCAAAGTTGTGTCATCTGCATATCACAGGATGTTAATGAGCTGTCCTGTAATCCTGATGCCATGTTCTTCTTCATATAATCCAGCTTCTCAGATTACTTGCTCAGCCTGAAGATTGAGTAAGTATGGTGAAAGAACAACTCTGACACACATATTTCTTAATTTTAAATCCTTCAGTGTCCCCTTGGTCTGTTTGAACCACCATCTCATAGTCTATGTACAGGTTCTTCATGAGCACAATTAATTGTTCTGGAATACTCATTGTCTGCAGTGTTTTTCATAGCTTGTCATGATTCACACAGTTAAAAGATTTTGCATAGTCAATAACTCACCAGTAAGCATCTTTTTGGCATTCCCTGCTTTCAGCTATTATCCATTTTGTGCCAGCAATGATTCTGCATCTTCCTCTGATTTTTTTGAGTTTCTGATTTTTCCCTGTTAATGTTCTGGTGAAGCCATTTTTAAATTATCTTCAGCAAAATTTTATTTGCATGCAATATTAATGATATTGTCCTATGATTTCCACATTCTATTGGGTCACCTTTCTTTGGAATGGGCACAAATGTGCATCTGGAATGGGCACAAATGTGCATCTCTTTCAGTCAGTTGGCCAAGTAGCTGTCCTCCAAATTTCTTGGGACAGATGAGTGAGTGCCTCCAGTGCTGCATCAGTTTGTTGAAAGATTTCAATTTGTATTATATAAATTCCTGGTGCCTTGTTCTTTGTCAATAACTTCAGTGCACCTTGGACTTATTCCTTCAGTACTATTGGCTCTTTTATTTATTTATTTATTTTTTAAGCTTTTATTGTGCATTGAGTTATAGTTTACATGGGAGAACATCAGTTTTGCACCCATCCTATCGTATTTCATATCATTGTAATGATTACAATCCCTTCCATGCATCATCATTCAATACTGTTTACTTCTATTTCCTATTTTTAGGGGGCTGGGAGATAGACACAAAAACACTCAGGAATATATAATCATTTAAACAACCTAAAGGCACATTCTGCAAGCCTGCCTACTGGCTGCCAGCACACAACCTTTCTCTTTCCATGAGTCTAGAATCCTCATCTGCTCTATCTCTCAATGTCATCATGTTTGCCTCCATCTCTGGTGTCACTACTTCTCTGGGTAGGGTCCCATATTCCTCTTGTACTCTTCTCCATTGATGGTTCTCTGTTCCTGGAATGTAAGATTAACTATGTACCCCTTTATGTTGCAAAACTTCTACCTTGACAGTTGTGAAAATCACAATTAGTCATGATAACAATTACTTACTATTGAATCATAAGATTCTTATCCCCATCTCCTTTCACCATATCCCAGACCCATCTAGACAAGATGAAAATTATTCAGTGGGAATTCAATACTATTGGCTCTTGATCATATATTATCTCTTGAAATGTTTGAACATCAACCATTCCTTTTTGATACAGTGACTCTTTATTACTTCCATCTTCTTGTGATGCTTTCTGCTTCATTCAATATTTTGTCCACAGAATCCTTCAGTATTGCAAGGCAGGTCTTGAAGATTTTTTTTCATTTCTTTCAGCTTGAGAAATGCTGAGCTGTTCTTCACTTTTTGCTGTCTAACTCCAGATCCTTGCATATTTCATTATATTTGACTTTGTCTTCTCAAGATGCTCTTTAAAAAATTTTGTTCAGCTCTTTTACCTCATCATTTCTTTCCTGTGCTTTCACATCTACGTGCTAGAGAGCAAGTTACAGAGTCTCTTCTAACATCCATTTTCTGTCTTCCTTGTCTTCTTAAAAACCTTTGGCTTTGTTTCTGTGTGATGTTCATGATGGTATCCCACAACAGTTCTGAACATTAAAGCTTAGTTCTTTAAAAATCTGCCACTAGAAACCCAAGAGTAATATGAATAGACTTCTTAGAGAAATACATGAATTTGTCATGATATCTATTATATTATTCTCAAAATCCATATCAGCTTATTGTATTTGGCAACTGCATAGCTTTTTCTGGAGTCTAGTGTTAAAAGGTGGGTAGAATGGTTTCTGATATCACTCAATGTGAAATGTGCCACATCTATCAGATACTATTTCAGGAGTAAGAGTATCCTCAGGAATACATTTCAATAGTAACTTTGATGCTAAATAATTGTTATTCTTTTTCCTAATGGACATTTTGACCATCCAGTGTATTTAACTTTCTGTGTCAAAATGTTGTATTTTATTTAAATTTTAATTAATTTTCTATGTTATGTGTTTTTATTAAATCTTAGTGCAATTTAATTTCAAGAACCATGAAGGGATTTTACTATGCTTGGAAAGGATACTTTCATGGATAGTGACTGTTGAGTTAGAGACAAAGACTCTTAAAAAAATCTCATGGTACAGAAGCAGCATGAGCTCTATATTTAAACCAATGCCCTTTCACCTTCCTCCCCATCCTCCATGGAAGTGAGTTGGAGGTGAGTACAGATGGATGCTGTTTTATAAGTGGGCTGAGTTTGGACAAGCAAAATTGTCCAAACTTTGCCCTGGGTGAAGACTTTGTTTTTATTATACTACACATTAAACAAATCTGTCTGCTATTCTGAAGGAAGACATAATCTCTCTTTTTCAAGGCTGTTTACTCTATAAATATTCTTGAAAGGATAGTCTGGTAAAACAGGATGTCAGTGATCATGCTCATAAAATGTGAAGAAATGTGAAGTACATAATCTGATATCTATATACTCACACATACATTTGCAGCTCTCCCAAATGGTAAATGATTATCATATTAGAAAAATGCTTAAAGTGAATAGGAATTTTATATACAAATGAGATCATATAATTTTATAGCTTGCTTGTTTTTCCAATTACTTTTGCATTTTAAGGATTCTTCTGCATTAGGAGATAAAGATAGACCTAAATATTTTTAAGAAAATGCATAGAGCCCTTATATGTTGTTGTTGTTAAGTGCCATTGAGTCAATTCCGACCCATAGTGACCCTGTATAGTGTTTCTGAGGAGCAGCTGGTGAGCTTGAACCACCGACCTTGCAGTTCAAATGGCTTTGCCATCTGGCGCATGTGCCCACAGTGCCACACCAGGACTCCAGAACCCTTATATAGATGTACCATAATTTAATAAAATAATCCCTGATTAATGAATGTTTTTCAAGATTTTCTAGTACAAACTGTGTTGTACTAGATCTTGCACTTATATTTTAAGTACATTGTAGATTGTGGATGTAGGATGCAAAACTAGTTGAATATTATTGAGGCAAAGAATATGTGAGATTTTATTTTGTGAGCTTCTAAATGGACCTGTTTGAGTCCTGGTGTGGCACTGGATAAGCACTGGACTACATACCAAAATGTATCTGGTTCAAACTGACAAGTAGCTTCTTGGAAACTCTATACAGAATTTCTGAGTTAGAACTGACTCAGTGGCACTTAACAACAACAAATAGACCTACTAGAAAGTGCACCTGTTTCTTCTGTTGTCTCACTATCTTGCCAATTCTTAGGTATTCAGAATAATGACTTCCCAAAGATGTCCACATCCTAATTCCTAGAATCTAAATATATGGCCTTCCTGGTGTGACACTGCAGGATAAGCACGGGACTGTAAGCCATAAGGTAAGTGATTCAAAGCCAGCAGCCACTCCTTTAAACCCTATTTGTTGTTGTTGTTAGGTCCATCAAGTCAGTACTGACTCATAATGACCTTATGCACAGCAGAACGAAACACTACCCGATCCTGGGCCAACCTCACCACTGTTGCCACGCTTGAGTCCATCGATGCTGCCACTTGGCCAATCCATCTCGTTAGAGATCTTTCTCTTTTTCTCTGACCCTCTACGTTACCAAACATGATATCCTTCTCCAGCGACTGGTCCCTCCTGACAATGTGTCCAAAGTCTGAGGGATGAAGTTTGGCCATCCTGACCTCCAAGGAGGTTGCTGTTAGTCAGAGTTGACTCAACAGCACTTGAACAACAATAATTTTGCAAAAAGGGACTTTGTGATTTTGGTAAAGATTGGGATTTTGAGATAATTGTCCTGGATTATCTGGTTGGGATCAATGTAATCATCAGGGTTCTTATAAGCGAAAAAGTAATGCAGGAGAGTAGACAAGATGTAATGTTGGAAGCAGAGGTCTAAGTGATGTGATTGCTGTCCTAGGGCCAAAGTCAAGGAGTGTGGGCAGTCTCAAGAAGCTGAAATGGGAAAGGAATTGAACAATTTTCCTGAAGGACTATAATTATATTTTGGTCTGTAGTGTTTATTTTAGTTATAGTCTTAATATGTGCCTGTGCTTGATTCAGCAGAAATTTAAAGCTTTATATAATTAAATTTATCATTGTTTCCCTTTTTTGAAGTTTTTGTATTTATGGTATTCATGCAAAGTTAATTTCGGTGTCTGTTTTTCTACTCTAAAATATAAGAAGATTTGACCATGTTTTATTCTATGACTTTTATAGTTTTAGCTCTAAATCATTGCTTCTGTAGCTCAAGTGTCTAGAATAGAACACGGATTTTTTTTTTTTAAGTCACCAAAAATATGTGTTGAATGAATAAATGAAAGAATGCCGTTTCATTTGGATACAAGAAGTGAAGCAGAAAAGCAGTGTCATTAATTATTTCAAATGTCTAATCAGGCTTATGAAAATTCTATATTGAAAAACACAGATTTTATTGAACAGAACTGATTTGCTTGATTAGTTAAATTCTGATATGTTTTAATGTTATTTTATTTTATGTTGCATTTTTATATTTAATTATTGCTATCTTTGTTAATTATTTAAAATTTTGTTGTCTCACATTATATTTTTAAAATTTTAAAAACTTACATCTAAAATTATTATCAGTATATTCTAAAATTTTGTGCATATTTTCTTAAGAACATTAGTATCATTTGCAAGTTTCCCTCTCTAAAATAATCTTGTTATTATTTTTAATGTTGAGGGAACTTGATGTTTTTAACCGAAAATGTACTTCTACAATGACATTTTAGCTTTGTGTGAACAGAATTCTCCTTGAATGTATACATGTAGAATCAATTTGCAGATAAAAGTCTTTTCATACATTTTTGAGAATGCACAATATAAATAATTTCTAGACTTTCTATGATTACATAGAAAAGTATTGCCCATAACCATGTTTCTAGATTGGATTTAAAATTTTTCAGAAAGATATGAAAACTCAAAGCAATATAATTCCAAACAAATGTCAGAAATATTTTTTTTTAATGAAATATATGTGACATATGAATTTTCATACTAGTAATTGATGGTCTAGTCCACAGCCTGGCCCTGACCTTGTTTAGGGTGATGATATGGAACTTTTCTACTGTCTCTTTTCACAGATGTATTCAATTTAGTTTCTGTGTAATTCATCTGGTGAGGTCAATGTGAGGTCAATATAGTCATCATGTTTCAATAGTCAATAATCTGGTGCTGACAGTGTTCCACTGCTATTCATAAGGTTGTTATTGATTAAATATTCAGAAGTAGTCTGTCTCTCCTTCTTAGTCTGTTTTTGTCTGCAAGCTCATCTGAAACCTGTCCACCATGGCTGACACTTCTGGTATTTAAAATACCAATGGCATAGCTTCCAGAATCACAGCAACATGCAAGCCACCACAGTACAACAAACTGACAGTTGAGTAATGGGGTCTCCTTGTAGATGTGTGTCTATTATCCTATCACAGTGGTCATTATACATCAAGGCAAATCTTGAAATATTCTTTTGAATGATGAGTGAGTTGCCATTTTTTAAAATTTGCTATTCCTTTTCAATTTGTCATTCCTGACAGGGTGAATTATGTATTTGTCAGATTCAAAATGGCCAATGCCAGTCCATTTCAGCTTACTAATGCCTAGGATATCATTGTTTTTGCATTCCATTTCACTTTTGACAACTTCCAGTTTTTCAAAATTTCTACCTCGTATATTCCTTGTTCCATCTTCACAGCTGTTTCTATTTTGATTTGTGTCCTATCAGCAAATGAAGATCCCCAATTTACTTCATTTGTATTATCACAGGAAACTCTACTTTGAGGAGAAAGCTCTTAACCACTCATATTTTGAGTGCCGTCCTACCTGAGAGACTCTTCCTCTGGCACTATATATGACAATATTCTGTTGTTATTCTTCATTCATGGAGTTCGGTGTAACACTGTACGATAAACTCTAGATCAGAAGGTCTAACATAACAAGGTCAGTAGTTCAAACTCTCCATCCTCTCCTTGGAAATCCTTTATAGCAGGGGTGCAGAAATTCCAACATGGGTCATATAAGGCCCTCAAAATAATTTGGTCTTCGTTGTAGACATATGGATTTTTATCCTATCACAGACAATGTTGTGCTTCAAGACAGATCTTGATATGTTCTTTTTGTTGATGAATGTTACACCATTCCTCTTATATCTGTCATTCTTGGCATAGTAAACCGTGTGATTGTCAGATTTGAATTGGCCAAAACCATTTCATTTCAGCTCACTAATGCCAAGGATATCGATGTTTATGCATTTCATTTAATTTTTGACAATATCTAATTTTCCTAAATCCATACTTTGAACATCCCATGTCCTAAGTATTAAGGGATGTTATAAATGTTTCTCTTCATTTTGGTTGTGCCCAGTAAGCAAATGAAAGCCATGAGGGCTTTACTCCATTTGAGTCATCACAGTTCTCTCTAGTTTGAGGAAGTAGCTTTTTCCCAGTTGAATTTTGAGTGCCTTCCAACTTGAGGTTCATCTTCTTGCACTATATCTGACAATATTTTGGTGCTGTTCATCATATTTCAATAATCAGTAATCTAGTGCTCACAATGTTCCACTGCTATTTATAAGGTTTTCATTGGCTAAATATTCTAAAGTAGTCTGTTTCTCTTTCTTCCTAGCCTGCCTTTGTCTAGAAGTTCAGCTGAAACCTATCCACCATGGGTGAACATGCTGGTATTTAGAATCCCCGTGGTATAGCTGCCAGAATCATGGCAAAACACAAGCCACCATAGTTTGACAAACTGACAGACAAGTAGTGGACAAACAGTATTTACATTCCTATTTTTACATACTGTCAAAAGCCAAAGCCATAAAGATGGTTTGGCCAAAAGCCCAGTGTAATCAAAGTCACTGAAGGCAAAAAGAAGCATTTAATTATAATCTTCATCTTACAAATGATGTCTTCAGTAAATAGTTGACCAAACATGGACACAGACTGCCAGAGTGATTGTGATGCCTGTGTGGACAAATGAAGCAACATAAAGAAATGTAATTCTAGGTTAAATAGGAATCCACTACTGAGCAAATACATAACAAAATAGTAAAGATGCAGGATAAATATAAAAAAGTGATGGTGAGATTGACAGATAATCTGAGATTTGGCATGGCTTTTATGGACAGAATCATATTAATAGCAATGGAAGATGAAGAAAACAAGGATTGGATTTTAATAGGTAAATCCTAGGTTAAAGCAATTGCTGCATCATTAAAACATGGCATGATAGTAATATTCTTAAAAAAAAAAAAAAA
>NW_006408586.1:6941232-6941802 GCF_000296735.1 Chrysochloris asiatica
AATTGTACTCATGTGGAATCTGTACCTGGACCAAGAGGCAATTGTTGGAACAGAACATGGAAACACTGAATGTTTTAAAATTAATAAAGGTGTGCGACAGGGTTGTATTCTTTTACCATACTTATTTAACATGTGTACTGAGCAAATAATCTGAGAAGCTGGGTTATATGAAGAGAAACGTGGCATCAGGATTCGAGGAAGACTCATGAATCACCTGCAATATGCAGATGATACAACCTTACTTTCTGAAAGTGAAGAGGAGTTAAAAGATTTACTGATGAAGATAAAAGAGCACATTCTTTGGTATGGTTTGTATCTCAACGCAAAGAAAACAAAAATCCCCACCACTGGACCAATAAACAATATTCTTATCAATGGAGAAAAGATTGAAGTTGTCGAGAACTTCATTTTTCTTGGATCAAATATCAACACTCGTGGAAGCAGCAGTAAGAAATCAGATGATGTATTGTATTAGGCAAATCTGTTGCACAAAACCTTTTTAAAGTGTTGAAGAGCAAAGATGTTAGCTTGAGGACCAACGTGCACCTGACCCAAGCCATGGTATTTTCA
>NW_006408586.1:6943742-6945612 GCF_000296735.1 Chrysochloris asiatica
AACCCACAACATCACACCAGGACTCATGGAAATACAATGAATGGACATTAAATGAAAAGACCTAAAATGATAGGGATGAAAAGCCACATTCTGAAAACACTAGATTTTTTTTTTTTCACATTAAAAACCCATACTGAAGAAATCTGAGAATTTCTTGAACAATTGAATGAATTGTCATAACACTGATGAGAAGTAAGCCAGCTTATATGTGTGCATGTAGGAAAACAAGAATAAAAACTATAAGGAAAAAAAAGATAAAAGATGCTGTAAAATCAATATATAATAGGATAAAAATGTGTCTAGTCCAAAAAAATATGAGAAGGGCAGATTCAAGGACATGTGATTTCCACTTTACAAAGGATAAAAAAGACAAATGCCAAGCAGTAGCTGCCTAAAGGAAAAAGCAAAGGAAGTAAAAGTGTCAGGATCCCACGATCCAAGAGTTAAAAGAGTGGATGCAAGTAAAGCTGATCATGGAAGGAGACATTGGAATTCTCATTAGGATGAGAAACAAATATAAAATAATTAATAATGATTTAAAACTGCAGCTCTATTTTATGTATCACCGTTTTAAAAGAAGCTCCTTTGTAAAGGGAAAAGAAAGATGTCTAGCTATCTGAAGGGAAAGTTTTTGAATTTTTTTCTAAATTGCTATAAAACATACAATTACCCATGCAATCTCTACCACACTTCATAAAAATTATATTCACAAGGAACTAGAAAAGACACATTCATATAAAATTGCTGTTTAAATTTCATTCTGACCTTGTTTTTGAGTGCTATTAAATTTATTTTTGATTAACAGCAATCCATGTGGCTGTAATCTTTCCAGAGGAAATGCTCAGATATTTCTCCTGTAGGATCTCTTGCCAGACTTTCTGTAGCAATGAGTGCTTACCATTTTTCCACCAGTTCTCCTACTTTGTTGGTCTTATCCGGCATTAATTTCATTAACTTCCTTTCTCCTTCTGTTTCATTCATGGCTTTGGGTAGCTATGCCTTATTTCTTTAATTCCAAAGATGAATTCTTAATAGAATATTTTATTGCTTATTTCATTATGTTTGCAGACATTTATATTTAAATTTTGCAATTTGAATAATTATAAAGAATTAGCTCAGTTATAATACAGTCACATCTTTTAATTGATGGGTAGAACTTAAAAAGAAAATTTGCTAAATACTAAAATAATGTTGAGGAAATTTGTTGTCATGACAGTTCCACAGATGAAAACCTTTATATAAAAATTAATGATAAGTGACAGATGCAATAAAAAATTCATTGATAATTTATGGCATTTACGAAAAGGCAAATGGTCTTAGTTCTGAAAAAAAAAGAGAATCAGAACAGGAAAACAAGACAGGAACTGTGATGGCATTTCTGTAACCTCAGAGATGTACTGTTGTTCCTGTCAAGTCAAGGATGACTCCTGGTCATCTTACGTACAGCAGAATGTAACATTACCTGCATTATTCTCACAATTGTTGGAATGTGTGAGCCAGTGTTGCATTACCCGATAAACAAAGTAAGAACAAGATTACTTGAATTTGCTTACTAATCTGTAGTGAACAATTTCACATGGGTTTCAATACATCAAAGATGTGGTGAAAACCATGTGAAATGGTTTTGGTTGAAATAAGATCTTTGTCATCTCATTGCTTACTGGCTCTAATTCCTGTTATTCTACTATTTTCAATTTTCTTTGTTAATCTAAGATGTTGGTATTCTTGGTCATCATATGATTTAAGAAATGTTTTCCTCTCTGTATTATTCAGCCATAATTGGTTTTCTTTTAAGTTTTCATATAGATCCCACTGGCCTGGTTGTCACCTTTCTGTGGAATGGCATTCCACAGAGAAGTGACCCAACAGA
>NW_006408586.1:6946262-6948328 GCF_000296735.1 Chrysochloris asiatica
AACAACTACATAAATAGAGAAAAGTTTGAAGTTGTTGAACACTTCTTTTTTCTCAGATCAACCATCACATTCATGTAAGCAGCAGTCAAGAAATCAAACAACGTATTGCATTAGGCAAATCCGCTGCACAAGACCTTTTTAAAGTATTGAAGAGCAAAGATTCCAGTTTGAGGTGCACTTGACTCAAGCCATGGTATTTCTATAACCTCATATACATGTGAAAGTTGGACAGTGAATACGGAAGAATGTAGAAGAGTTGATTCATTTGAATTATGGTATTGCAGGAGAATATGAACAGTTCCATGGACTGCCAAAAGAACAAACCAATCTGTGTTGGAAGAAATACTGGAATGCTCCTTGAAAGCCAGGATGGGCAGATTTTCTCTCTCATACTTCAAACATATTGTCAAGAGGGACCAGTTCCTAGAGAAGGACATCATGTTTGGTAAAGTGGAGGATCAAAGAAAAATAGGAAGACCTCCCTAACTAGATGGATTGTCACAGTGGCAGCAGCAATGGGCTCAGGCATAGCAATGATTGTGAGGTTGGCTCAGCACAGGGCAGTGTTTCATTTGTTGTGCATAGTGTCGCTATGAGTCAGTTTTGACTCAATGGCACCTTACAACAACAACACCCTGGTTGTCCCTCCTCTCCTTCTGTCCTTTATTATTGCAAATGGGGTCCTGGTGTGGTGTTGTAGGATAAACACTGAACTGCTAACTACAAGTTTGGAAGTTCAAACCCACCAGGTGCTCCTCAGAAACCTATGAGTCATAATTGACTAGATAGGACTTAACAACAACAACAATAGAAACATAATGCTTTGTAGGAGTTTATTTTTGAGAAAAAGAAGACACAAATTTGGAAACTGCTCTAATAGACCTGAGATGATTCTTGAGAAGAACTTCACCAAAGACTTTCATTAAACTACCATAGGAAGTATAGTTAGTATTTCAACAGAGAGAAATCTTCTGCTTGCACTGATTTCACATTTTCTGAAAAGCAGTTGTAGAAAACCCCACCTACATATTGTAGTAAGATCAGAGGTATATTAATATGCCTTTAGAACTGGATTGTATACATTTGGAATATTGTAAAGCTTTGTCTGAATTTTCCCTATTCATTAATTCTTAAAAATTAAAACTTTACATATTTGCTTTTAAGTTTTATTTTTAAAAGTCTACTATAAATCAAATATTTATTGATTATTAAGTTATTTACTTTTACAAAATAAACCCTGTCATCTTTTAAACTTGCCACACTTTCATTTTCATGCAAACCCTGGATTTTAAGTCACTCTCTTCTAGATACTACATTATTTGGTACTAATGGTATGATTGTACTTCAGAAAGTGGGATGTAGTAACTTCATGTCAAATATAAGATTCTATTATCTATTTTAGCACTATATAAGATTAAAAGACCTAACATTTTCCCCCTCCTCCAGGAGACAATTCTGTGTACTAATTTTGAAAATGTTTTTTCCATCAGTGTATTCAGAAAAATTAAAGAATTTAAACATTAAGCCTAACCTTTATCATGATATTCCTAGAATATCTGCTAATGCCTTAATAATACTATTCATACTTAACAAATGAATTAACTTTGAGATGTCTTCATGTCATATTCTAATAAAAATGATTAATAATCTTCATTGACTAGCATATAAAAGTTTAAGCTACTCATGTGGATATTTTAGAGGTAATTAGCTTATCCTAATTAATTTGCTCTACTTTAGTATTTAAGGTGATAGGCATTAAGATGAGATAATTGGTATTAAACATCATTCCACCATTTTGTAGGTCTGTAATACAGAGCAAGTTATTTAATATAAAACCAAACCCTATACAGGGTCATTATGATTTGAAACCAACTCAACGGCACTTAACAACAACAACAAACACTCATCTGTCCATTTGTCATACTCTGGGTGACTTGTGTGTTGTGATTCTAGAAACTATGCCACTGGTATTTTAGGGTATATCCATGATGGACTGGTTCCCAGACAAACAAGGAAGAAGGACAGATAGATGGACTACTTCTGACTACTTAGCCACTGCAAATCTT
>NW_006408586.1:6962550-6966872 GCF_000296735.1 Chrysochloris asiatica
GAAAGAAAAGAATTCAAGCCTGTACTTGCAATATTGAAATATTCGATAGGTAAAAAATTGAGTAATGCAGAAACAATAAGAATAACATAGAAGGAACACAGAGTCACCGTACCAAAAGGAAATGGACGATGTTCAAACATTTCAAGATATAGAATGTGACCCAGAGCCAATGGCACTGAAAGAAGAAGTCCAAGATACACTGAAGGTATTGGCAAAGAACAAGGCTCTGGATATTGATGGATAATAAACTGAAACTCTTTCAACTAACTGATGCAACACTGGAAGCACTCACTCCTCTATGCCAAGAAATTTGGAATAGAACTACTTGGCCAACTGTTTGAATGTGATGCATATTTTTGTCCATTCCAAAGAGAGGTGACACAACTGAATGCAGATACCATTAATATTACATGATAAAACATATCACAATATTATTAGTACAATTTTGCTAAGGATAATTTAAAAATGTCTGCAACTGTACACTCCAGGGAACTACCAGAGGTCAAATAGTATTCAGTTGAGGATGCGGAAAGTAGGATCATTGGTTGACGTCGGATAGCCATTGGCTGAAAGCAGAGAACACCAGAAAGATGTTTACTTTGGCTTTACTGGCTATGTAAAGGCTCGCGACTGTGTGGATGATGACAAGCTATGGATAGCATTGCAGAGAATGAATATTCCGGAACACTTAACTGTATTCATGAGAAACCTGTACATAGACCAAGAAGCAGTCGTTCTAACAGAAGAAGGGGACAATGAATGATTTAAAACTAGAAAAGATGTATGCCAGGGTTGTATTCTTTCACCATACTTATTCAATCTATAAATTTAGCAAATAATCTGAGAAATTGGATTATATGAAGAAAATAGCATCAGGATTGGAGGATGACTCATTAACAACTTCCAATATGTAGATGGTAAGACCTTGCTTGTTGAGAGTGAGGAGCAATTAAAATACTTGCTGACGAAGATCAAAGACCACAGCCTTCACTATGGGTTATAACAATGTAAAGAAAACAAAAATCCTTACCACTGGTCCAATTTGTAACATCATGGTAAATAGCAAAAAGATAGAAGTTGTCAAAGACTTTATTTTACTGGGATCCACCATCAGCACTCATGGAAGCAGCAGTCAAGAAATAAAATGACATATTACATTAGACAAATCTGCTGCTCACGACCTCTTTAAGAGCCAAGATTTGCCTGATCAGCAAAGATACCAGTTTGTGTACTAATGTGCATCTGCCTCAAACCATGGTGTTTTAAATAGCTTAATATGCATGTGAAAGTTGGATAGTGAGTAAGGAAGACCTTAGAAGAATTGATGCATTTGAGTTAAGGTGTTGGAGAAGAATATTAAAAAGTGTTGGAGAAGAATATTAAAAGTATCATGGACTTCCAGAAAAACACACAAATATGTGTTGGAAGGACAGTCGGAATGCTCTTTAGAAGCCAGAGAAACGAGACTTTGCCACTCATACTTAAGACAGACATATTATTAGGAGTGATCCATCCCTGGAGAAGGATGTCATGCCTGGTAAGATGGAGGTTCAGCAAAAAAGAGGAAAACTACTAACAAGATTGATTGTCACAATGGCAGCGGGCAATGGGCTCAAGCTTAACAATGATTGTGAAGATAACTCAGAACAAGGCAGTGTTTAGTTCTGTTGTGCATAATGTCTCTGAGTCAGAACAGACTGGCTGGCACCTAACAACAACAACGACAATATTTTCTATGTCTGTAATCCAGAGCAAGCTATTTAATCTCTTTACCTCACATTCCTCCCTTATATAAAATAGGGTTAGGAACACCTACCAAACAGGGTTAATGTAAAGATATATCCATATAGATAATGTATGTTTAAAAGTTCCTATCACAAGGAGCTCTGGTACGGTAGTGGGTACGAATCGGGCTGCTAACCTCAAGGTCAGCAGTTCGAAACTACCAGCAGTTCCGCGGGAGAAAGATGAGGCGTTCTGCTCCCGTAAAGATTTACAGCCTCGGAAACTCTGTGCAGGGTCACTATGAGTCGGAACCGACTACATGGTACTTAATAACTACAACAACAACAACATTGAAAAAAGGAGCTCTGGTAGCGTAGTGGTTACAAATCAGGCTGTTAACCTCAAGATCAGTAGTTCAAAACCACCAGCTGTTCTGTGGGAGAAAGATGAGACTTTCTGCTCCCGTAAAGATTTACAGCCTCGGAAACCCTGTACAGGGTCTCTGTGAGTCAGAACCAACTCCATGGCACACAACAATCACTGAAAAAGCAGTGGCAAAATAGTTGTTGCCATCATTGATACACTGCCTTGAAATATTCCTTGATGTTCATCTAGTGGGTTCTTCTTTTGCTTCCTTATATACACCAGTTTATCCTAAGTGAGTCTTCACTCAAACTAAATTGCCTCTTCCTAAAAGGCTACCTCAGTCCAGTATATCCAAACATATCAAGATATATTTTTTCCCAAAAGAGCTTTTCTGACTTATTTTTTTGAACTCCATAGCAGAATTGTCAGACATAGTTTTTATTTTATTATCAAAATATTTCACTTCTGTTTTTAACCCTCTCATCAAGATTCATATTTCCCTGGAGCACAATATCGTTCAAATCAAGATTGATTAATGGATCATTAAACAATAGAGAGCACTGTGATCAGTATTGAGCAAAGAAATAAAAACAAAAAATAAATATGAAGGAAAAGTCTAATGGAAAATAGCTAACAATAATGAACTACAACATATGAGTATTACTGGTCAAATTAAAGTTGCATTTATGGATGTGTCTTAGTATTTACACACTCTTTTATATGACCGATACCTAGAATAAGTACCATTGAGTTAGTTCTGACTCATATATAAGGATTTCTAGGAGCTAGAGGGTTTGAATCACCGACCTTGTGGTTAGCTGATCAATGTTTACCTACAACTCCACAACAGGACTCCACCTAGAGTATTTATTTGTTGTTTGTTAAGTGTCGTTGAGTTTGTTCTGATCCCATAGCAACCCTATATATGTTTTCTGAGGAGCAACTGGTGAGTTTGAATCACCAACCTGGCGGTTCAAATTGGCATTGCACTCCAGTGCATTAACCTACAAAGCCACACCACGACTTCACCTGAGTATATAGTACAAAAAGTGTTTATTTTCTATCTTCATTAGGTTAATTATAATGGTTAACTATAATGGTTCTGAGTCATTCTGTTCAGATCCATATAGGAAAAAAAATGTTTGTATCATACTAAAATAGATAATAAAGTTATAATTTGGGTAACATAGTTCATAAAATTTAAACATAACATAAACATTTCAGAACATTTGGAATATTCATTTTTCAGAGCTAGATCTACTTTAACATCATAGCAATTCACTATCAAGGCAATTAGCTATACTAATAAAGACCATAGATTTCTTATTTCATAATTTCTGTAACAACTACCCTTCCTTTTAATGTTGCAAATAAAGATTATAATAACATATTTTTATTTATAATATAATGATATTATTTTATAAATAAAGGGCATAATATATGTTTTAAATTTTATTTTCCATCAAGTCCTGATAAAAAAGAGAAATGAAAGTAAGATAAACAATACTAGTTAATAAAAATAAACAAACACCCTTAACATTTGGCATCCAGAACATTACTATAAATCATTTCTCTTGACCTAGTTAGCTTTGTCTTTCATTAATATGTGTCAATTTTGATTTCTTGCTAATGTTTGCCTCTCTGTATCTTTCTTCCACATCACCTTCATTTACCTCACTTTCTAAGCACCACGCAGATGTGCCTCTTCTTCCAAAAAGTCTTCTTTGACCATTAATCAGACTAAGGGCCTCTCCTATGTGATCTCCTTCCATTGCACTCATCTTATTGTATTGATTACGGAAGTACATGGCTCTCTCCATGAATAGACTTAGAATTCTGTGTAAGAAAGAATATCTAATCTATTTTTATTTCTCTAGAGAGTGAATAATTGATAAACTTCTTATAAATGTAAACATCACCAGCATTATAAACATTAGCAAATATTTATGTGTGTGCAGAACAACTTGCTCGCCACTAGATGTCACTCTTAAACACTATGTTCTTGGTTAAATACACAGACTTAGCAGCACATTTGAAATCCACAAACTCAGAAAACCAAGACCTGTCTTACCACGTTTAAAAGAGCAAAACCTGACATGAGTTGAAATTATTTTGTGGCAAAATCTGACTTGATCTGGCAATAGCCTATTTTTAGTCTTCCTTTTCCACATGTTGCTGTTGTTGATGTTAAAAGGGCTGATGAGTCTTTTGGGACTCATAGCGACCCTATG
>NW_006408586.1:6969329-6970206 GCF_000296735.1 Chrysochloris asiatica
TTGAAATTATTTGTTCAGCTCTTGCACCTCCTCACTTCTTCTATTTGCTTTAGCATCTCTGCACTAGAGAGCAAATTTTAGAGTCTCTTCTGACATACATTTTGGTCTTTTCCTTCTTTCTTTTCTTCTCAATGATCTTTTGCTTTCTTCCTGTGTTGTGTTCTTGATGTCATCCCACAAGTCTTCTGGTCTTCGGTCTTCAGTGTCTAACTGCAATCATTAAACAGAGTTTAAGAACCATGAGTATAGAAGAGGTTTCCATGACCATTTAATCTGAGTTTTCCCATAAACTTTTAGATGCCTATATATATATACACACACACACACACACACACACACACACACACACATATACATAGTTTCATGACCAAGATAGATGCGGCAAAAGGAAAGCAGACCACTTCTGAATATTCAGCCCTAGAAAACTTTATGAATAGCAGCCAAACATTGTCTGATACAATGCTGGGTCAGAGAGAAAAAGAGAGAGAAAGCGAGAGTCCTGGAGTGGCATTGTGGGTCAATGCGCTAGACTGCAAAGCCAGTTTAAACCACAACATGGGCAGTTCAAGCTCACCAGCAGCTCCTTGGAAACCTCTACAACATCGCTATGGGTCAGAACCTATTTGACGGCATTTAGCAACAGCAAGAATAACAACAACATAGGTATAAATGATGCTGGTGGTGCTATGCTTGAAGCATTGGGCTGGCAACTGCAAGGTCAGCAGTTCAGACACATCAGCTGCTCCAAGGAAGAAAGATGAGGCTGTCTGCTCCCATAAAGATTTACAGTCATGGAAACCCATTGGAGATATTTTATTCTTTTCTATAGGCTTGCTTAAGGAACTCTGGTAGTGTAGTGTTATGAATCGGGCTGCTA
>NW_006408586.1:6971256-6978511 GCF_000296735.1 Chrysochloris asiatica
ACATATAAGGCTAATAGAAGTAAAATAACGTATAGTTTGCCCTGATATAAAATGCCGCGTAAATTCATGCCCTGGTATTCAATATAGGAAGTTACCTATTTTTGGTTCGCTCGTCTCTCTAGATCATCACCTTGCTATCCATTCCATTCCTTAGCAAATTTAGTAGTAATAAGTTACAATGTAGCTTTTCAGGGAATGAACATCAAAGGATCTCTTGTATTTAGCATTTCTTTTCCATGCTATTGAGTGCAGCAGTTTAGTGGAAAGGGCTCAAGTTATTGAGAAAAAGATTCAATTGTAATTTTCAAACGAGGAGATTGTTAGAATAAAGCTTTTGAACATGGTTTATGGTTGTTTTTTTTTAATTTTTTTATTGTGGAAACCCTTATTACTTAGAACATAAAATGATGGCTAGATATAAAGATATTGATTGTTTAAGACTGTTAATTTTTAACTTTTAGTGTCCCTCAAGCAAATGACAAGATGGAATTACATAAAAGCTTTCTATCAGGAGCTAATTTAAAATAAAGAATGAACAAGAAAATATTTGGCCATATCAGTGGCCTGCACTTCTTTGAGAAGTATCACTTTCAAATCAATTTGACATACATTTTTTCCCAGGAAACTATTGTGCTCTAATAAGTAATTTGCTGTCCAAACCATTTAAGAAAGCACTTAAAAATCTTAAAAATAGAGAAAATTTTACATTTCATGGGTATTTAAAAATGACTAAGAAGCAACCCAAGAACCCTCATAGTAACAATTACCTACTGGGTAAAATTCAATCTATACTTAGTATTTTATATTATCCAAAGTGAAAGATAATTTTGTGAACATGTGCTATCTTACTGGCAAACAAAAGAACCGTCATTATCTTATAAATTTGTTGGGTATTGTATGTCCACTTTACAAATTTAAAACCTCAAAGTTTATATGAAAAGTTAGCTAATGTAATAAATATTTAAATATGTATAATAAGTAATTTAATAACCTTTATATTTGCTAAGGTGTCCTGATATAGAGCTGTGGGTTAATGTGCTGGACCGCAAAGTCCGTTTGATCCAAAAGGTGGGCATTTCAAGCTCACCAGCTGCTCCTCAGAAACCCTAAACAGGGTCGCTTTGGGTCAGAGTCAACTCCATGGCAGTTAACAACAAGTATTTGCTAAACTTCCTTCAAAACAAATGCAAACACTTTGTAATGAGCAAAAAAGAGTAGTTGTTTAGAACTATTGTTGTTAAGTTTCTTTGAGTCAGTAATGACTCATAGTGACCTGGTATAGGGTTTCAGAGAAGCTACTGGTGAGCTTGAACCACATACCTTGAGGTTCAACCCGACCTTGCAGTTCATCGTATTAATCCATAGCGTCACACCAGGACTAGTTGTTTAGTACTAGTACTAGCTGTATTACACTTGACTTATATTAGACTCCAAAAGGACTGTGTCTAATTAAAAAAATTAAAATATAAATACCTGTGAGCTTTGTAACTGAACTTACCAGTTGCCAGGTAGTGACTGTAACTCATGGAAACCCCTGTGTATCATAATAGAACTACATTCCATACAGTTTTCAATGGTTGATTTTTCAGAACTAGATACCAGGCCTTTCTTTTGAGACATTTCTATATGAACTCAAACATTCAATCTTACTGTTAGCAGTAGAATGAGTTACTTATTGTATTACCCAGAAACTCCATATACAATTAAATAATAAAAAGAAGATGTAATTTGACAATCTAAGAATCAGATTACTAACTAGTGAGTCTCGGATGTAGGGAACTTCTCCTGGGGCTTGGAGCATTGTACTCAGAAAACCAAGGTCATTGTTGTTTTCTATAATGCATCCAATAATGAGCTGGTCCACACCAAGACCCTAATGAATAACTTCGTGTTTGTTGAAAGCACACCAACCAGTAGTGGTACAAGTCTCACTATGCACTGCCTCTGGGCCTCAAGAAGGGAGTCAAACTGACTCCTGAAGAGGAAGAGATAGTAAACAAAAAGTGACCTAAGCATATTCAGAAAAAAATACGATGATGGGAAAAAGAATGCAAAAATCAGCAGTCTTCTGGAGTAGCAGTTCCATCAGGGCAAGTTTCTTGCATGTATTGCTTGAAGACCAGGCTATTGTGGCCAAGCAGATGTCTATGTTCTAGAAGGCAAGCAGCTGGAGTTCTATCTGAGGAAAATCAAGACTTGGAAAAGCAAATAAAGCCTTCTCCTCACATTCAGCACATGTATTAAAGGTGTTTATTCTAAAAAACAAAAAACAAAAAAACAACCCCTTTAGGTTTTTTTTTTTCTATGACTGCAGTTTTCACATTCATGGAATAGTATATAACAGAAACTATTTTTGTATATAGATGGTTAGACATAAAAATAAATTATACTTGGATCCTGAACTTTTAGTCTAGTCAGGATATAACTTGGTCATAAATAACTGTAATGGAAGACACAGAGTGGTAAGACAGATGTCTGCCTAATTCTTGGCACTTTAAAATCAGTCAGCCTTCCTCAAACCATTTTATAATGAGCACATAAAGTCAGCCATAGACACCAATTACCCAGAACTCACTTGCTTGCTATTTGCTCTGAACTCTTCTCATTCCTGGCTCCAAATGTACATTTTTTAAATCCTATTTTGGCTTCATGGTTTGGCATATTATCTTTCTGTCTCTGACTTGTTGTATTTGGCTGCCTAGTTACTTTTAGCTTGGTTTGCTTCTTTGGATATACCCTCCCCTAGAACTCTGTTAAGACATACGTCTGTTACTTACCCAGAACATTAAGCATGAATAGGAGGAGATTCAGATAGATACTTATGGGAAATCAAAGCAGACAAAACTGGAAGGAACAGAGATTAAGAGAAAACTTCCTAATAAGGGTAGTGTTTATTCAGGGTAGTAAGGTTCCAGTAGATTTCAACAGGAACAGTTGAGAACATAGGGCATTCAGCAAGCGCTAATATCAAAGATATGGTCTCAGTAAAGTATTACTAGAGTTCACATAGGACAGTGATGGAGAATAGACATGGCAAGTCAAGTTGACACTAGAGAAGAAAAGGTGGCAAATTCTTGGGGAACTTGTGGTTAACTCTGTAGTGGAGAGTTTCAAAACTTGTGTGTGTGTCTGTGGATTCAGAATGCTTTCCTCATCCCAAGGCTTCCTTTGGAATCCAGTATTATGATACTTAAATAAGACTGACTCTAGTTACACACAATGTACCAATCAAGGTCTAACCAAGAAAATCAAATCCACTGCAAGTATTTATGACAGAAAGACTATGGTGCAGGGATTTGACATACAGGTGACAGAAAATCTGAGAATCAAAGAGAATGAAGAGGAACCTGGAAACCATGACCACCTCTAGAACAAAAGGTTGGAGAAAGAAGAAGGTGAGGTTACTAAAGCCTATGAATGAATACCATCAGGAATCTGGAACCAAAAAGACCTGTCATATATGATCAGGAAATGCAAAAAGATCCAGGTTTTACAGCATATCCTTTCCATGCCTGGAGATCCTACCAGTGTCTTCTGTAGGCTAAACACAGAAAGAAAACAGCTGACTTTGGAGGAGAGGCAGCAAAATACTGGACAAAGAAGAAAAGTTATATAACTCTTCTACAAAAAAGATACAGAAAGACAAATGAAGCAGATGCAGATGATAGTCCTGGAAATCTGAGCTTCAGACAAAGGGACAGAGAAGTAGATTGAATGCTTATTCGTATGAGAAAAAGCTGAGCAGACATGACAAAACAAGGAGACAAACTAGTGACCTACGCCAGCTGACCAGATGTGGTGCAGCCATCTTAATCTTTTGTGAGCAGTTTCAGAGACAAGAAAACATATTGACATGCAGAAACATACTGATAGCTCACAAAGATAAAGGTGCAATTCTTTTCCACACACTCCCCTGGTGAATAGAGGTGAGGTTGTTTTCCAAATGTGTTCAGCACCAGTGAATCTCCCATTCTTCTGTGGTCAGGGCCTAATGGAGATGAGTGCAGCAATTGTGAGCCCCAAGAGGGGAATATTCTCTGTATCAATCTTACTTGGGGCGGCCCTGCTAAAAATCTGCAGTGCAGACCCTTACCAACCCTGGGCTAACCCTCACTAGGAGAAGAAGCTGAACAAACACATGTGGGCAAGGGAGAAGAAAGGGTACTAGTGATTTGTGCCTGATGGGCAGATGCAGCACTGCCAATTTGAACTTTTGTGGGTGACTTTGAAGGTAAGAGGGCAGCAGGTATCACAGAGGTGTAACACTTATTGCCAGACAGAAAGGTGCAATTTTTTTCTTGTACCATATATTATCCTGGTGACCAGAGGTAAGGTTGACCCAAACCTGCATACACTTCTAACAAAGCTTCTGCTCTCTGGTTGGTAGGAGTTGCATCAAAGAGAAGGGGGAACTACCAACACCATTCGCAGTACCTGGAATTAGGTGTGGCCTACTCCAGACCTGCAGAGTAGGTTCTGGTAAGCCCTGTAAATAGAAGGACCCCTAACCCTCAGCTGTCCTCTGGGATGGAAATATCCTAATCCTTCAGCTGCTTTGGGATCTGCACAAACAAATACTAGATTGGGTGCCCAGAACAGACAACATCTAGCCCTACAGGAATTTCATACAGGATTGAGAGTGTTACCATCTCATCCCTTGTCCACCCACAATGTGATTGATGTCCAGAAGATCCCAGGATTTTCTCCTATCTGAGTCTAGTCCCAGCATTGTTTTTGTTTTGTTTTGTTTTCTTTCATTAGTTTTCTTTGTTTATTCTTTCTTCCTAGTCTTCCTCTCCATTGTTTTTTATTTTTCTATTTTCAGTTTCATTTTTGCTTCATTCTTTCCCAACCACTGTGTTCTTTCCTTCTTGCTTTCTCTTTCTTTCTCTCTCTCTTTTTGCTTCCTCTTTGATTTTCTTTGCCACTCTCTGATTTCATTCTTTTTTACTCATTCTATTCCTTAATTGTGTTTAGTTATTTTTATTTCTTTTTATTTTCCCTCTTTTATTTGTTTAAATTTTCCTTTCCAACTTTTCTGTCTTTAGTTATTGTATTCTTTTTCTTGCTGTTGCATGCTTTTTTTCCTTTTTTCTGTTGTTTGCATGTTTCATTCCTTCAATCTTGTATGTGTGTTCTCTTCTTGCCTCACTTGACATGAGACAACAATGTGTCCATACAGCCCAGCCACAACCATAATCTGTACAACCCCATTGACTGGGCAAGAGCTAATACAAGCTTCTATAACCCAGATCAAGGACCACAACCTACACCAGCAAAACGCATCCCAAACTGAGCTGCAAACACAATGAACAAAGAATGGTAATGTGGTTATCGCCAAATCACACCTACCCGGAGGAAGTTGGTAAATACCTAAGAATACACAAACATAATACAACTTAATTCAAATATTACAACATCACAATGTCTCAGAAGCAGCAGACAATTTCTGTTTACACAAAGAAAAGAGACAGAGTGACTCAAATGAGTTTTTAAGAGGCAGGACTAGAAAAGAAAGAAAGGAAAAAAAAAAAGCATTGGCACTACCTGAAAAAAATTCAAAGAATGATATTTGTTGTTGTTGTTAAGTGCCTTCAAATTGGTTGTGACTCATAGAGACCCAGTATAGAGTTTTTGAGGAACAGCTGATGAGCTTGAACTGCTGACCTTGTAGTTCAAACCAACCTTGTAGTCTAGTGCATTAACCCACAGTGCTGCACCAGGACTCCAAGAATGATATTAAAGTACCTCCAAAGAGTGGACAGAAAGGTTGAGGAAAATGAGGAAGAATTCAGGAAAACACCACAGAAACAAACAAATAATATGTAGATTTGGAGACAATACAAAACTTAGAAATAAAAAAGATTAATACTGAGATTTCTGAATTAAGCAATACATTAAAAGGGAAAAGGAGTAGATTTGAGTCAATGAAAATCTGAATTAGTGACCCTAAAAATCCACCTCTCAATACTAGTATTCTTGAAGAGCAAACAAAAAAGAAGAGTGAAAAAACCTGAAGAAAGCCTAAGACTCATGTGGAACAACATGAAGAGGAATAAATATGGGTGATCAGAATCCAAGGACAGGAAGAGGTAGAGAAAAGTGCAGAAAAAAGTGTCAAAGAGATGTTGGAAGAAAATTTCCTCAACATTATGGAAGATGAGGAGATACGTATTCAATAAACTTAATGAACTCCAAGCAGGATAGACCCCTAAAAGAAAATCACCAAGACATAACATAATCAATCTCTCCAAAATCAAAGACAAGCAATGAATCATGAAAGCAGCTCAGAAAAAAATTAAAAGTTACCAAAAAAGGAAAACCAATAAGATTAAGTTCTGATATCTCAACAGAAACCATGCAGGCAAGGAAGCAAAGGGGAGAAATATACAACTCTGAAAGAAAAAAAATTACTAATCATGAGTAATACCCAGGAAAATTGTCCCTGAAATACATGGTGAAATTAGGACAATTAAAGTTAAACATAAAGAAAGGACTTGGTCATAACCACATCAATTAAATATATATATTTGATGCAACTTCTCTTTGATACAACTCTAACCACCCAGAGAGGAGACTTTAGGGAGTCCTTTGGACTAAGAGTCAGCAACAGCAGACAACTACCTGAATTTGACATGCATGGCAACATCAAATAGAATTCAATCCAGAACTATCCAAAGTAAAATAAACCTGTTGTTGTTGTCAAGTGCCATTGAGTCAATTCCAACCCATAGCAATCCTGTATAGGGTTTTCAAGGAGCAGCTTGTGATCTTGAACTGCCAACTTTGCAGTTCAAATGGCTTTGCAGTCTGGCACATTGACCCACAGCGACACACCAGTACCTACAGGATTGAAAATAGGGAGCAAGAGATAGCAATTTATAATGAAGACAATTACAAAGAAAAAAGAGTGAAAAGTTTAGTTACAGAACTTCCAAATGGTGAGAAAGTCAAGTGGATTTCAAGATAAAACAGACCATTTCAAACTTGGGAATAAGTTAATAAATTATGGAGTACCCTGCAAGAAAATTAATATACCTTCACATCAAATCATGAAAAAGAGAAACCATGAAGATTTAGCAAACATTAAAACAACAGAAACAAAGAAATTGGCAAGAATACACGCAAGCAAAATGAACTAAGCACAGAAAATTATGTCAAGCAAGGTAGCCAGCAGCAGCACCAAAACCACAGAAAAATGAATGCAATCAATTCATAACTTTTGATAATTACAATGAACTTCAATGGATTAAAT
>NW_006408586.1:6979361-6980620 GCF_000296735.1 Chrysochloris asiatica
AGCAGATTTGGTTAAGGCAATATGTCGTTTGATTTTTGACTGCTGTTCCTATGAGTGTTGATGGTTGATCCAAGCAAAATGAAGTCTTGGACAACTTAAATCTTGTCCATAGTTTGTCATGATCCACACAATCAAAAAGGCTTTGCATATTCAAAAAGCACTGATAAACATTTTTGTAGTATTCTATGCTTTTAGCCAAGATCATCTGATGTCAGTAATGATATCCTTCGTTCCACGTTCTCTTTTGAATCCTCCTTGAACCTCTGGAAATTCTCTGTCAAGGTATGGTTGCAGCCCTTTTTGCATAACCTGTAGCAAATTTTACTTTTATGCAATATTAATATTATTGTTAGAGGATTTCCACATAACAGTAGTAGGAGATCTTAATATACCACATTCGATGAAGGACAGAACAAATAGAAAGAAACTCAGCAAAGATAAAGGAGAACCATACAAGCAATCAACCAATTTCATCTCACAGATTTATGCAAAGCACTCAACCCAACATGTTCATTTCCACTATATGCAGAACATTATCCAGAACAGATCATATGTTAGGTCACAAAGCAAGGCTCAATAAAATTAAAAACATTGAAATGCTACACAGCATCTTTCAGATCACATTGCTATAAAAATAGAAATCAACAATGTGAAGATCAAGGAAAAAATAATGAAATACATAGAAATTGAACAAAACCCTGCTTAAAAACTACTGATTAATAAAACAAATAAAAAATGAAGTTACAATTTCCTTGAATCAAATGAGAAGGAAAACAAAACATATCAAAACCTTTGTAATACTGCAAAACCAGTGCTTACAAGGAAATTTTTGCAATCAGCACACACATACAAAAATAATGAAGGACCAAAATCAACACAATATCTCCAACAATCAGGAAAACAGCAGTAAAGTAAATCTATAGTCACCAGAAGAAAAGAAATCCTAAGATTAAAGCAGAAATAAACAAATTAGAAAACAGAAATACAATAGAAAGAATCAACAAAACAAAAAGTTGGTTATTTGAAAGGATTAATAAAACTGGCAAAACACTGGCAAATCTAACAAAAGAAAAGAAGGAAAAGATGCCAATAACACACATAAGAAACAGTATGGTTGATATCATAACCAAACTAATGTGGGGAGGAAATGTGTAGTAATGGAATACTACAAATGAATGTAGTCCAAAAGGACCTCTGGTAGTGTAGTGGTTATGAATTGGGCTGCAAGCCACAAGGTCAGCAGTTCAAAACTACCAGCT
>NW_006408586.1:6981490-6983236 GCF_000296735.1 Chrysochloris asiatica
ATATAAGGCAATACCAATCCAGATTAAACTGTCATTCTTTAAAGAGACAGAAAAACTGATCACTTACTTTGTATGGATAGGAAAGATGATTTGGATAAGCAAACCATTCATTAAGAAAAATAAAGTTGGAGGTCTCTCACTGCCTAATCTTAAAATCTACTACACAGTCTGAGTGGTTAAAAAAACCTTGGTACTGCTACAATGAAAGATCCATAGATAAGTGGAACGAAATTGAGAATGCAAAAATAAACACATTCACATACATCAGCTGGTCTTTGACAAGGAACCAAACACATTAAATTGGAAAGATATATTCACTTAAACAAATGGTGCTAGGAGAACTAGAAATTCATTTTCAGAAAAATGAAGCAAAACCTGTATCTTACACCATACACAAAAACAACCTCAATGTGGATTAAATACGAAATATAAAATTTAGAAAGATAATGATCATCAATGAAAACATAGGGACAAACTTAGAGGTTCTAATACATAGCAGAAATATGCAATCAAACATAATTAAAAACACATAAATAGTAGAAGACAAAATAGATGACTGGAACCTCCTAAATATTAGACATTTATGTGACTCAAAAGACATTTCCCAAAAGAGTGAAAAGAGAGCTCTTTGAATGGGAAGACTTTTTTGCAATGGCATATCAGACAAGAAAAATATTTCTAAAACTTATAGAAAACTATAACACCTCTACAAGATAAAAGCAAACACCCAATTTAAAAAATTTGCAGAGAACATGAACAGACACACCACCATGGAAGACATCAGGCAGTCAACAAACATCTGAAAAAATGTTTACGATCATTTGCTATTACAGAAATGCAAATAAAAACAGCAATGAAATGTCATCTCAAACCAGCATTATTAACAAAGTTCACAAAAATGAGAAACTAACAAACTCTATTGAGGATATAGAGTTACTGGAACCGTCTTGCATTGTTGATGAGATTGTAAAATTGTTTAAGCACTATGGAGCTCTGGTAGTGTAGTGGTTACGAATCAGGCTGCAAGCCGCAAGGTCAGCAGTTCGAAACTACCAGCTGTTTCGCGGGAGAAAGATGAGGCGTTCTGCTCCGGTAAAGATTTCCAGCCTCGGAAACCCTGTACAGGGTCGCTATGAGTCGGCACCGACTCCACGGCACATAACAACAACAACAACATGGAAAATAGTATGTCGCTTCCTCAGAAATCTGGAAACAGAAATATCATATGAACCAGCAATCTCTCTATTTGGTATATATCCACAAGAAATATGAGCCAGGACACAAGTAGATATATGCAAACTGACGTTCATCACAGCACTATTCACAATAATGAAAAGAACACTGGTAGAATTGATAAGCAAGCTTTGGTACAAACTCACTATAGAATATTACGTAATGTTGAAGAATAACAATCTGAAAAATGCCTCATAATATGGGTGAACCTGGAGGACATTATGCTAAGTGAAATCACTTCACTCAATCACAAAAGGACAAATATTGTATGAGACCACTATTGTAAAATCTCAAGAAAAGTTTTTCATGCTAAAAAAGTCTAAATTCTTTGATGATTTCCAGTTGGGAGAGAAGGAGAGCAATTTACTGGCTGTAGGGTAAATACATGTTAATTTAGGTTATGGAAAGAACAGAAGAATGATGAAGACAGATAAAGCCAGGGTTAAAGGGGATACATGTAAATAGCGTTCCATACACAGCCTTGGGGAAACAGTGTTTGTGGGCAGATACATG
>NW_006408586.1:6983336-6985269 GCF_000296735.1 Chrysochloris asiatica
GATTCCTCATGAACATGATATTCTAGAATTCCTATTCTTCTCAAGGTTATTCATAGTTTGTTATGATATAGTTAAGTGTGTTTGAGTAGTCAATACAGCACAGGAAAACTTCTTTCTGGTGGTCTTTATTTTCAGCCAAGATCCATATGATGTCGCAAGGACATACCTTGTTCTAAGTTCTTTTCTGAATCAGGCTTGGATTTCTGTCTGATTCCTACTGATGTATTTATGCAACTATATTTGCAATATCATCAGCAAAATTTCACCAGCATGGCATGTGTTTTAATCACATTGTTCGATGATTTCTGCATTCCATTGGTCTACTTTCTTTGGAATGGGCACAAATATGGATCTTTTCCAATAAGTTGGCCAGGTAGATGTCTTATAAATTTCTTGGCAAAGATAAATGAGTATGGCCAGCACTCCATTAGTTTGCTGAAACATTTAAATTTGTTTTCTACCAAATTCTGGAACCTTGTTTTTTTGCCAATGCCTTCAGAGTAGCTTGGACTTTTTCTTCAATACCATGGGTTCATGATCATATGAGCCTCTTAACTGGTTAAGCATCAGCCAATTCTTTTGTAAAGGACTTATGTATCCTTTCATCTTCTTTGGATGCTTACTGGATCATTCAATATTTTGCCCACAGTTGTTAAGTGCTATTGAGTTAGTTTCAACTAACAGCAGCCCTTTATGAGGTTTCTGAGGAGCAACAGATAGGCTTGAACCACCAACCTTTCAGTTAGAAATACAGTGCTTATCCTACAGCGCCTTACAAGTAATCCATTTTGCCCATCGAGTGCTTCAATATTTCAACCTAAGGCTTGAATTTTTTTTCTGATCTTTCTTGAGAAATATTGAATGTGTTCTTTCTTACCTTTTGGTATAATAACTCCAGGTCTTTATATATTTCATAGTAATACTTGACTTTGTCTTCTGGAGTTACCATTTGAAATTTTTTGTTCAGCTCATTTAATTCACCATTTCTTTAAGTCATTTTAGCTTTTCTACATTCAAGAGCAATTTCAGAATCACTTATTTATCCATTGTGGTCTTTTATTTTTTTCCTGTCTTTTTAATAATCTTTTTCTTTTTTCATTTATGATGTTCTTCATGTAATCCCAACCTCCACTGGTTTCTGTCATTAGTGCTTAATGCATAAAATCTATTTTTGAGATAGTTTCTAAATTCAGGAAGGATATACTCATGGTAATATTTTGATTCTCATGGACTTATTTGAGTTTCTTCACCTTCAATCTAAACTTGCCTACGAGCATTTGATGGTCTGATCCACAATCAGTTCCTAGCCTTGTTTTGGCTGATGACATTAAACTTCTCCACAGATTCCCTGAGATATGTTCAATTTGATTCCTGTGTATTCCACCTAGTGAGGTCTGCATGTATAGTAAACATTTATATACATGATGAAAAAATGTATTTACTATGAATAAATCACTGATCTTGTCATAATTAGCATATAATTCCCACCATAGTTTCTGTCACCAAGGCCATATTTACCTGCTACTGATCCTTCCTTTTTGTTTCCAAGTTCTTAATTTCAATCATCAGTAATTATCAGTACAACTTGGTTACATGTTTGATCCTTTCAGATGGAAAAAGTTGATGTAATTCTTCAATTTTGTTATTTGCTTTAGTGGTTGGTGTGCAATTTTAAATAATAGTGTTATTAACTGGTTTTTGTTGTTGTTGTTGTTATGTGCCGACTCATAGCAACCCTGTACATGGTTTACAAGGCTGTAAATCTTTACAGGAGCAGAAAGCCTCATGTTTCTCCCATGGAGCAGCTGGTAGTTTTGACCTGCTGACCCTAAGGCTAGCAGCCCGATTCATAATCACTACGCTGCCAGAGCTCCTTAGTTTTCCTTGTAGTGGTATTGATATTATACCATCACCGGCAGCATTGTACTTCAAT
>NW_006408586.1:6985369-6988771 GCF_000296735.1 Chrysochloris asiatica
GGTGAACCTGGAGGACATTATGCTAAGTGAAATCACTTCACTCAATCACAAAAGGACAAATATTGTATGAGACCACTATTGTAAAATCTCAAGAAAAGTTTTTCATGCTAAAAAAAGTCTAAATTCTTTGATGATTTCCAGTTGGGAGAGAAGGAGAGCAATTTACTGGCTGTAGGGTAAATACATGTTAATTTAGGTTATGGAAAGAACAGAAGAATGATGAAGACAGATAAAGCCAGGGTTAAAGGGGATACATGTAAATAGCGTTCCATACACAGCCTTGGGGAAACAGTGTTTGTGGGCAGATACATGAATACACAGCCTGAACAGGTATGGCAGCAGTAGTGGGGGTATACCCACAAACACATAAGGGTTTGAAAGACGGTATTTGCACATGTTCCAAACATACCTGTGGATGTGGTGGAGCTTACAGCAGGCAAAATTAAAAGTTATTTTGATAATATCAATCATCTTAAGGCAATTAGTTGTTGGGTCTTGAGGTTCAGGACCATAGTCTCATGGAGCATCATGGTCAGTTGGCATAACAATCCACAAAGACAATATTCTACATCCTACATTGGCGAATAAGGAGCTCTGGTAGTTTAGTGGTTAGGAGTCTGGCTGCTAACCGCAAGGTCAGCTATTTCGAAACTACCTGCGGTTCTGCAAGAGAAAGATGAGGCTTTCTGCTCCTATAAAGATTTACAACCTTGAAAAACCTATATAGGGTCACTATGAGTTGGAACTGACTCACGGCATACCACCACCGCCACTACCATACTGGTGAATAGCAGCTAGGATCTCACAAATTCATGAGTGATCATCTACGATGCAACTACTGGACTTTTCATCTGTGGAAGAAAGAAGAGTAATGAAATTTAAGATGCTTGGAATCAATTAGCTCAGTGGACTAGTGGAACATGTAAACATTAGTCTCCATGACTCTTGGTGCCCGGTTAGCATGACCAAAAGCTCTAAAAAGAATCACATTAGAAGGTCCTGGATGGAGTGGTTGAAAATGTTGAACAAAACTCAAAATTATATCTAAAAGAAGACTGGGTTTACTGTTCAGAAAGAGACTAGACGAACCCAAGACTAATGCCATAGACTATCTTTTAAATTTGGAAAGAAATTCACCCTTGTGACCCAATTTTCAAGCAAGCAGTGGGTAAGGACATAGAGGAATCAACAACACTATCAAGGTGTGTTCACCATGGAATTGTCAATAATTCAAAATCAAAATGGCAACATATACATAAGGATAAAATTGAGAAGGATGGAAAAGTGGATGGAATAGGAAAGAAGCGGGAAAACTGTTGTTGCAAAGAGGTGACTGTAATTTTTGAGATGAAACAAAGTGTATGATTTGTTTAATGATGATCTTGTCTGTAAACCTTCACTCAATTCATAATCAAAAGTTCATTTAAAAAACAAAAAGAAAGAAAGAAAGAAAAGAAAAGAGCTAATTTCAGAGCCCCAGGATATATTTCCTATGCTGTGGTGGTAAAATGGAGTGTATAAGCCAGCAAACAGTAGAAATGAGGAATGGATAAAAAGAACCAATGTAGAACTAAAGACACACATGCCCACTTATAATCAATTTGAGTAAAGTTTGAAAAAATTCTGCATTAAGAAATGCAGAATCATTGACATATATTAGTATATCTGACAGGATCTATATATCGCATGCTAATGTAATGTGATAGAATATTGAATGAGATAAAGAGAATAAATATATTCATATTGGTTGTCCAGAGTTAGAAATTTAAGTCATGGTTTAGTATCTCAAAAATCACTGTGTATCAGTTACTCTCCAAAACAACAACAAAACACTTAATTTAATAGATTTAACAGCAAAAACAACAACAAGAAAAATGTATGTCTTTATAATACAAATTGACTGGATTTTATTTGAAGTATTAGAAGTTTATGCTTCAAAATAGCAAACTAGTTAAAGCCATTAAGAGTTTTTAAAAATCTTTTCTCAATTATAAATATGTCATTAAATTTTCTTTCCTTTATCATGTCTCTTTTGTTGGATAAAGATTTCTTAGCTTTTGTAATATATCATATGTCAAAACACTTTACCTAATATAGTATTTTTGTCATTACTAAATCATATATATTTATTTTCTGCTTATAGATTATCTCCAAATGCCTTTAAAAATAGGCAGAAGAAGGTAATTCCAGCCCCATCTTGTTACATCTGTCCCAAGCAATGATTTCCTGCACTTATAGCACACTGAGAGATGTGCTGAGCACCAACAGAGGGGCACGGGCAGAGCAATGATGGCCAGGCTGGGACTGGGGTTAATGCTCCTACAGCTTCTCCTACCCACTCAGATTTATTCAAATCAAACAACTCCCACAGTACTTCTAAGTAACTCCCAATTCATGGTTGCCACAAATTTATCTAATACTACCACCAAGGGAAACTGAGAACTGAGGTCCCCTGCCAGCATTCTCTTGGTTTCACTTTCTCTTCTGCACCACTACTTTTAAGATATTTAGGCCAAGAAATGTCTTTACTTCCCCATCTTTTAAACCCAATCCAAATGGTGGCCACAAGTTTGGTATCACAAAGAAAAACCAGATCATTATCACAAGTATTTCCATACCTTATTTTATTAATACAGAAAATCTCATATTTCAATGATTTCAAGAGCACGTGGAAGGTTTTATGAAATGATGAATGCCTATATTATATGTGTTAACATTTCATGTGCAAGCAGAAAAACTGCAACCTCCAAATATTAAGAGATGGTTTTCTTAAATGTTGACTAAGAAATATGGACACTCACAACTCTACTTTTTTCCTGAAAAAAAAAAAAAAAGGTTTTATTTTATGAATGTAAAACTGATGTTCTCCCATGTAAACCCACATAATTCACAATAAAAACAAAAAAAAAAAAAAAAAAAAAAAAAGGTTTTATCTTATCTAGAGATAAAACATGGGCTGTGGAATGGAGATTCAGTTTTCATTTTCTTCATTAAATCTACAAGATGGTTGTTGTTGTAAAGTGCTGTTGAGTCAGTTCCAACTCATAGCGACAGTGTATAGGGTTTCCAAGGGGAGGCTGGTGAGTTTGAAATACCGACCTCGTAGTTCAATCCAACCTTGAAGCAGAGTTTATATCCTAATGTGCCACACCAGGACTCCATTACATAAAATGATTAGGTAATATAAAAGATTTCCATGGTTCTATTTATATGTACATTAGAAGGAACTTCCAGATGTTACTGTAAATCCTCCATATATTGTTTCAGTAGTAGTCATTTAATGCTGATATATTCTAGATAAAAAAAGTTTTACATTGTTATGCTATCAGTTTCTTGGGTACTGAATTCTTACTTTGAGGTTTTGGATTTGCCATTACATTTGACTTTATGTAGTTGACATGT
>NW_006408586.1:6991836-6994960 GCF_000296735.1 Chrysochloris asiatica
GGCACTTAACAACAACAACAGAGGACACTAACACTGGGATTGGTTATTGTTGCCTTTCCACTAGGTTTAAAAGGAGCTATCTCAGAATCAAGAACATTCAACCTCAGGACTATCAAGGAAGAAGTCCATGAATGTGTTCCCTATCTAGAAGAGTATAGGCAGCAGAAGAAGCAATGCAGGCTGCAGCATGGAGAAACAGCAGCTCTGGAGTTCAAGCCCATGGACTGAGTGTGGATGCCCAAAGCGGCGGGTCTATGGGCAGGAAGCTGGCTTACAGAATGTGCTCTTTGGACATTCACAGACTAGCTAAAAGAACTTTGTAACACTTGCCAGAGTATGACAGAGGCTAAGAGGTCACATGACTGAGAAGCTAAAGATAAGAACAGGATATGCCTGCAGTATGGCAGAGAAGAAGCCTTCCTGATTGGAAAACTGCTGCATCCAGAGTTATTTCTGACCCTGAATTGTACCTTGTTCACTTTGCTAATAAACATCATAATCATGAGTAGTATTATGATTTCTGTGTGGCTGTTGTAATGGATTATCAAAACCCAGAGGTAAAGCAGAATGATGTGAGAGGTATGGTTAACACCAGAATAGGGTTAAGAAGGTTGTAGGGTAGAGGCATGTCTGACCTCCACTTCACAGGAATTGCCTTGGCTTATGAGTTTCATTCTCCTTCCTCCGTGTGAAGCCAGAGAAAGTTAGGCATGGCCTCTGTTTTGCAACATCAATAAGGTCTACTATAATTTGAAGAAGGGCTCTGGGAGCATAGTGGTTACGAATCGGGCTGCGAACCTTAAGGCCAGCAGTTTGAAACTACCAACTGCTCCTCGGGAGAAAGATGAGGCATTCTGCTCTGGTAAAGATCTGCAGCCTCGGAAACCCTGTACAGGGTCACTATGGGTCGGAACTGACTCTACGGCACTCAACAACAACAACAACATAATTTGAAGAGGCAGCACTTCCCCAATTTTACTCTGAGTGCCTTCAACATGAGAAGTTCATTTTCTAGCACTATATTAGACAATGTTCTACGCTATTCATAAGGTTTTCAGTGACTAACTAACCATTCAGAAGTGGTCCATCTCTCCTTCTACCTGGTCTGAAACCTGTCAACTATGGATGCCTCTGCCGGTATTTAAAATAATAATGCTCTAGCTTCTAGCATCACAGAAGCACACAATCCATCAACTACAACAAATTGACAAATCAGTGGTGGTAATTCACAACGAACATTTTTCAAAAAACAAAAGTTTTTACATGCTGAAAAAAGAAACAATAGGTATATATTTTGAAATGTTATTTAATACAAAATTATATGATTTTGGAGTAAAAGTTTGTTACCCTTGTATCTTCAAGGGCAAGTCATAATAGAATTGTAGAAATTGAAGTTCAGCTGAGGGAGGTAGTTAAGTGAGAAAGCCAACTTTTTTCTGCTACATATGTCCAGGACTAGAAAGACATCTCAGATTTAAACAACAGTTCTGCCTCAATTTAAAATCTCTTCTCTTCCCCAGTGACTGACTGTACATGCCCTGCTTTTAATCAGTAAATTTTCAAAACAAAAGGTGGGGGTAAAATGAAATCTTAAAAGAATGCCCAGTATTCCTACCAAAGTTGTCCTTGTTTTAAGGTTAATTCCAGCTAGAAATTATCTAGTAAACAACTAAAACCACTGCCATTGAGTTGATTCGAACTTGTAGAAACCCTATATAGGGTTTCTGAAACTGTGAGTTTCTGACAGATCATGCAGTTTCATTTATCTTCCATGAAGCAGCTGGGGTTTGAACCACCACTTTGTAGTTAACAGTCCAATGCCTAAAGAACAAGGATAAAGTTCCTCTATCATAACTAAGTTATACTAGGAACAGTGTTACCAAGTTTAATGTCTGAGGATCTGTTGAAGTGGGAAGCAGCTAAATACATAATACAGATAATAGTTCAAATATAGCATGTTTGATTACCTCTATATGACATGCAAGTAAATGCAATTGAAATGAGAAAGTATCTCCCCTCCTGTAGGAAGGTAGGAAGTCCAAGAATCGGCAGTGATCAATATTAAAAGCATGAGAGATGAAAGGAAAACTCACACACAGAGCAAAAAAATTCCATCTCAGACAAGACTATATTACAGTTTCTTAAACTAAACATCTTGAGGAAAATCTCTTTCCTATGAGTTTACCTTGATGTGACACTATGGGATAAGCACTGGATTGAAAGATCAATTTTAACTACAAGGTTGGCAGGTCAAACTCACCAGCCCCTCCTCAGAAATGCTATACAGGGTTGCTATGAGTCAGAAACAATTTGAGACCACTTAACAACAACAATGAATTTATCTAGGTAAAAAACATAAACTGAATACAGGTTTGCAAAGCAAGAAAGTCCAAATAGAAAACAATTTGTAAAAGGCAAATAGTTCATGGTTGTGGTCAATGAATTTAACTGCCAGATCCAATAGTGATTATTGTTTTCAGCTAGGATATAGGTGGACCAACTAGAATTTCATATGATAACTTTCTTTAGAACAGAGGATTCAAATTTCCAAAGATTCATTATGTACCCAAATCAAATGCTATTATTTCACCAAAGCTCCATTGGTGTGGTGCTGTGGGATAAAGCACTGGACTGCAAGGTTAATTTCATCTACAAGGTCGGTGGTTCAAACTCACCAGCCATTCTTTGGAAGCCCTATACAGGTCGCTATGAGTTGAAACCAACTATAGCGCACTTAACAACAAGAACATACATATGGCTTTTATAAACCATGAAACATTGTGAACAGATAAAATTGCAAATGCATGTTAAGGTAAACATTCTAGTATAGTTTTTGTGAGTATTGTAAAAATGGGTAGTCTTCGACATTGGGGATAGTCTGCATTAGGTCAAAGAATAGAAGTACTAGTTTTATTACATATAATATATAATAGAAAACTATAACAACAGACATTTACAGATGTCTGACTAATTTTTTGTGGTTGTTGTTGTTAGGTGCCATGGAGTCAGTACCTACTCATAGTGACCCTATGTACAACAAAACAAAACACTGCCTAGTTCTGGGCCAACCTCAAAATCATTGTTATGCCTTAGCCCATAGCTGCCACCACCATCTTGCTCAGAG
>NW_006408586.1:6995060-6996091 GCF_000296735.1 Chrysochloris asiatica
CATTTGAAACACTATTCTGTATCTGTCAATATTTTTAAGTAGTTAGAACTTGGCCAAAGCTTAAAATTGGTTTGATTGTGGAAAGTAAACGTTCTACTACAGCCTTGATGCACAGAAACCTTTTGAAAATAGATACTTCATGAAGTATTTTGTTCACATGATTGTGTACTGGTATTTAGGTGTTTCAGTACCTACTATGAACACAGTAATTTTGATAACCAAAGTCGTTTCTTTCCCAATCTTTAGGAACCTAACAGGAACAGCCAGATCCAACAGAGCTCAGGCTACTGTGTGTGCCAATGAATACTCCATTTTTCTTCATATCTTAATGTTTTATATCTGGTTTGAATTGTATATTGTGTTTGTGTTTTTATACTTTGATTCGTAATAACTTCTCATTGTAGTGAAATTGATTTGCATTAAACATAAATTGTACATTAAAGTGAATGGCTGAAACATACAAAAAAAGACTATTCTAAATGTAATCCATATGCATTGTTTCCATGAAACAATATTAGAAACTACTCATTTTAAGTTAATGCTACAAATATAATCAAGTTAGGCAGCTATGACTAATTTTTTTTTTGTTTTTCCTAAAATACAATTTGTATTTTAGAAACCTTTCTTCAATAAGAACAGAGGATGTGTTTAGTCAAATACTATGGCTTGAATCAAGCATACATCAATCCTCAAACTGATATCTTTGTTACTGAACATTTTAAAGAAGTCTTCTGCAGCACATTTGCCTAATGCAATAGTTCCTTTGTTTTCTTAACTACTGTTGCATGATGTTGATTGCAGATACAGGCAAAATGAAATATTTGATAACTTGACACTTTTCTCCAATCATAGTTACTCCATTTGTTGGTTCAGTTGTGAGGATTTTTGTTTTCTTTACATTGAAGTGCAACCCACAAGGGAGTCTGTGGTCTTTAATTTTCATCAGTAAGTATTTCAAGTCCTCTTCACTTTCAGTAAGCAGAGTTGTATCATCTGCATATTGTAGCCTGTTAATGAGTATTCCTTCAATT
>NW_006408586.1:6998332-6999452 GCF_000296735.1 Chrysochloris asiatica
CAGATCTTGATATGTTCTTTTTGATGATGAATGCAACACCATTCCTCTTCAATTTTTCATTCTATGCATACATAATAAACCATGTGATTGTCAGATTAAAAATGGCCAATACCAGTCTATTTCAACTCACTAATATTTAGGATATTGATGTTTATGCATTCCATTTCATTTTTAACAATTTCCCTACATTCATGCTTCATACATTCCATGTTATGATTATTAATAGGTGTTTACATCTGTTTCTCTTCATTTTTAGTTGTACACCATCAGTAAATGAAGGTCCCAAGGGCTTACTCCATTCTTGTTATCATAATCAGCTCTACTTTGAGGAGACAGCTTTTCCGCAGTTAAATTTTGATTGCTTTCCAACCTGAAGGGCTTGTCTTCTGGCACTATATCTAACAATATTCTGATTTTCTTCATGTTTCAATGCATGATGTATTGTTAAGACCAAACAACTCTTTGATTTTTGGAATTTTATTTTTTGATGCACCGTCAGTACTTAAGCATTACCAAGACTTCCAGCAAAATGGAGGGCTAGGCAGACACTGAACAGACCTTCTACAACAATCATATGGAAGACTAAATGAAGCAAATACATTTGATAATGTTTGAACCCTGAATTTCATACAAAAGGATTGAGAAATAGATTGAATGCTTACTAGGAAAAGGGAGTGAAAAGAAGCTATGAAAAAGGAGTAGGTCAGTGAACTGACAGTCAGATGTGGCATGGTCATCTTGAACTTTTCAAGCAGCTCCAGAATAAGACAGTGGGCTGGTGCCACAGAGGCAGACTGGTGACTATGAGAAAGGTGAGATTCTTTGTTGTTCATAAAATTCCCATGGAGACCAGTCCTCAAACTCTTCCACCTGCAGTACAGCCCTTGCTCTACCAGAAGTCAGGTCAGAACTATATAGTTGTGAGCTATAGCATAATGAGTTGGGGGTTGACAGCACCTCCCTGAGGTGCTCCCAGAATTCAAATGAACTCTGCTTTAAACCTGCTGAACTCGAAGATCTGCTTCTGCCCAGTCCTAGATTAATGGGAACTCTCATAACCATATTCCCTTTGGCTGCCCTCTGGCCCTGAAACACCCTGACCTCAGCTTCCTTTGGTACT
>NW_006408586.1:7000042-7002278 GCF_000296735.1 Chrysochloris asiatica
GATGGCACTTAACAACAACATTATTTTAGCAGTAGTTTGTTTATTTTTGGTTGTGTATGTGTGTGTGTGTTTCTCTTCTTGCTCCATCTGACAAAAGACAGTCCCTGCAGTACTCTTTGCATACAGCAGCCACTACTGTACATTATGCAGTTCTCACCCACTGAATAAGAGTCTATACCAGTTCCTATACCACTTGAGCAATTATAGATAGCAGTCAAAAGCAGCCAACCCACATGAAACTGAGCTATGCAATCATCAAAAATGGAGTACTGTGAACATGCATCCATTCTCTCATCATGCCCAATAGGAGACAAATGATGAGTGCCTAAAAACACACCAATATGCAATCATCAATTAAATGCAAATACAACATTGCTGCAATTTCTTGAACACAGCAGATAATTTCAATTCATGTGGAAAAACAAGATTTAATAGCTCAAATAAGTGACCAAGAAGCAGAGCAAGAAAATGTATCTGAGGAAGACAATATATTGGAATAACCTGAGAGATAATTCAAAAGAATGATATGTAGACATGTTCAGCAGACACCAAATCTGCAAAATTAGCCTGGACCAGCATTGTTCTAGGTTTCACTAGGAGAAGTGGCTGAATGGATGCATGGGGTAGATTAAAAAAAGAAAGAAAGGAAGGAAGAGACAAAGAAAGAGAGAAAGAAAGAAATCTGGTAATCTGTTCAGGCACTCAAGTGTAGTGGGATGATCTTGAACTTTTGCAGGTGGGTGTGAAGGCAAGAGGCCACTAGGTGACACAGAGGCATTACACTTATTGGTGGAGAGAAAACATTGACTAGTTTATTATTGTTATTATCATTATTATCTTCTTTCTTCATTATTATTATTATTATTATTATTATTATTATTATTTATTTATTTTTTTTTGCTATAGTTTGTTTGTTTGTTTTCCTTCTTTCTTGCAGGTGTGTTTTTTCTTCTTGCCTAACTCCACATACAAAGCAGCTGCAGCAATTCAGCCTGGCCATAGCCAAACCCTGTAAACTCTACCAATTAGACCAGAGTCAATACCAGCTGCCATACACCAATTCAACAACAACCAACATTAGCTAAGTCCATCTTGAACTGAACTGCATGAACAGCAAACAAAGAATAGTTCACAAACTTATCTCCAGATCACATCTACCAGAAGGCAGTTGGTGAGTGCCTAAGAATATAACATATAACCATCAACTTAATGCAAATGTAACAGCACCAAAATGCCACAAAATAAACAGAAAATCTATGTTCACATGAAGAACCAAGCAAACAAATGATCAAGATGCAAAGCAAGAAAATGATTTTGAGGAAAAAGAGATACTGGAACTACCTGAGAAAGAATTCAGAAGAATGATATTTATGTACCTCCAAATGATTGCTAGAAAGTCAAGTAAAACAAGGAGGAATTCTGAATAGCACTGCAGAAACAATCAAACAAAATAAAGGATTAGAGACAATACAAATCCTTCAAAAAGAAATCCAAAAGATTGATACTAAGATATCAGGAATTAGCAATACACTGAAAGGGCATAGGAATAGATTTAAATCAGTGGAATCCAGAATCAGTGATCCTAGAGAGAAAACTCTGAATACAAGTATTCTAGAAGAACAATCAGAAAAAGAATGAAAAAATCTGAAGGAAACCTAAGATTCATGTGGCAAAACATGAAGAGGAATAACATGAAGACACAAACAAAATTACAGAAAAGATAGTCAAAGAGCTGATGGAAGAGAATTTACCTGTCATCATGAAAGATGAGAAGATAAGCATTCAAGAGGCTTAATGTCCAACAAACAGTATATCTCCCAAAGGAATATCACAAAGACATATTTTAATCAAACTCTCTAAAATCAAAGAAAAGAAATGACTCATGAAAGCAGTTAGGGAAAAATGAAATATTACCTACAAAGGAAAGATTAAGCTCTGATTTCTCAGCAGAGAGTAGGCAGGCAAGATGGCAGTGGAGAAACATACAAAACTCTGAAATAAACTGCTAATCAAGAATCATCTACTCAGCAAAACTGTCCCTCAAATACAAAGGTGAAATTGGAACACTTCCAGATAAATGGAGATTATAGAAAATTGTAAAAACCAAGTCAAATTTTACAAAAAATACTAAAGGAAGTTCTCTGGACTGAGTGCCAACAATGGCAGACAGCATCCAGAGATTGACATACATGACAACACCACCCAGAATTCAATCCATGTATAGAATTACCTTGAG
>NW_006408586.1:7006718-7009573 GCF_000296735.1 Chrysochloris asiatica
GTGCCACTTCACTTTCTTGAAAGATTTCAATTTTTATTCCATCAATTCCTGGTGCCTTGTTCTTTGCCAATTCTTTCAATGCACTTTGGACTTCCTCCCTTAGTATCATTGGCTCTTGTTAGCAAATGGAAGAATTGAAGAGGTCCAAGAGTGGAACAGAAAATTTCAAAGATCTGCTCGAGAAGATAAAACCAAATACTATAATAAAATATGCAAAAACTTGGAGTTAGAAAACCAAAAGGGAAGAACATGGTCAGCATTTCTCAAGCTGGGGGATCTGAAGAAAAAATTCAAGCCTCAACTTTCATTATTAAAAGATTCTCTGGGCAAATTATTGAATGATGCAGAATGCATCAAGAAAAGATGGAAGGATACACAGAGTCATTGTACCAAGAGGAAATTGTTAATGTTCAACCATTTCAAGAGGTACCATATGAAAAAGAGCCAAAGAACAGATTAATAAGAATAAATATGCAGTCAACTTCTGAGTGTTTAAGTCCCTGAAAATCTTTTGAATAGTAATAGAACATTGTTATAGTGGCAGAAGAAAAGTCCATCAGTTGTAAGGCACTCAAAATGCAACTGAGAAAGAGCTGACGCCTCAAAGTGGAAGAGAAGAGCCCATCTTACTGATGTAGATGTAACAAAACTTTTTGGACCTTCATTTGCTGATGCAGCATGGCTCTTAATGAGAAGGAACAATTGCAACCATTCATTAATAATAGAAAGATGGAATGTATAAAGCATACATGTAGGAAAATTGGAAGTTGTCTAAAATGAAATGGAATGGATAACCTAAGCATTAGTGAGCTGAAATCAATAGGTATTGGTCATTTTGAATCAGACAATCATATGATTTACTGAGCTAAGGAATAAAAATTCAGTTGGAATGGTGTCACATTCATCTTCAAAATGAGCATTTTGAGATTTATGTTGAAATAAAATGCTGTTTGGTATGATCCTGTAGTATAAGTACTGGTCTCCTGACTGTAAGGTTCGTAGTTCAAATCCACCAGCCAATCCTTAGAAATCTTATACAGGGTTCTTAAGGGTGGGAATGACAACAACAGAAACCTTTAATATTACATTCATGTAAAATTTTGCTCAAGATAATTCAAAAATGGTTGCAGCAGTACATTAACAGACAGCTGCCCAAAATTCAAGCTGGATTTTCAAGAGGACATGGAACAAGTGATATCAATGCTAATATTAGATAGATCATGACTACATGCAGAGAACATCACAAAGATGCTTCTTTGTGTTTTATTGACTACACAAAGACATTGGAGTGTGTAGATTATCACAAACTATGGATAACACCGAAAAGAATAGGGACTATAGAACACTTAATTGTGTTCATGAGTTGGAGCCGAATGAAAGACACCTAACAACAACAATCAAGGTATTGGTCTCTTTTCTAGGAATGTTTGTAGGGGATTGTTTCACAACTGGCCCAATAGCTTTATTTTTTTTATATGATAGTGCTTAACATTGAATAGTTCCTGATTATTTAATTATGAAAAACATAGGCTAATTCTCCAATTTAGGTTATCTCTATATTGTTGCTGTTAAGTACCTTCAAGTCAGTTCCAATTCATAGCAATGTGGTATAGAGTTTTTGAGGAGCAGCTAGTGGATTTGAACAACCAAACTTGAAGTCAGCATTCTGGTTATTGTTGTTAACTGCCATTTCATAGTGAACCCATATAATGTTTCCAAGGAGGCTTTGAACCACTGATCTTGTAGTTAGCAGTCCTCAGTGCCATACCAGAATTCCATGTAGTAGGATCTTGTTTTAAAGTGTCATTAAGTCAGTTCTGACTCATAGAGACCCTGTATAGAGTTTCTAAGGAGTGGCTTGTGGGTTTGAAACTCCAACCTTGTGGTTCATAAGTGGTGCAGCACTTGTCCTATAGCACCACATCTTGCCTACTATTTGAATAGTGCTTTAGAATTTTTTAAAGATTTTTCACCTTGGGTAAATTTAGATATTATCTCTGTTATAGACAATGAAGTCAACATATGCTTCCTTCTTCTGATAAATTTCTGCTTTACTTTAAAAACGTTTTTTATATATTTTTCCAATTGCAGTTTGAGAAGTTACAAAAGTATATTTTAGTGATCCTGATACATAGTTAATAAAAAGTCGAACAAATTTGATGGGTGTGAAATTTAATTTTCTTACTTAAGACTCCTTTGAGTTTCATGCATCACAGGTGGTAACATAATCAGAAATGTCTTTTGAACCAAAGAAAACTGCAACCTTAGAAATTATAGTTCCTTTAAAGATGATGTAGGATTTAGAAGACAGCAGTAAACTTAGTGAAAATTATAAAATGATTCTTCTGTGAAATGAAAAATATCTCTTTATATTTGTTTACGACTATTCTCATTAAAAAAAAAAAAAATTACTTTGTTGGTTTTATGAGTTTGCTTGTATTTATCATACAGGCCCCTGCTATTACTATGCTTCTTTACATAGCCATTCATTTTTATTTTCCTTCTGAAATTTGATGTACATATATAAGTAACTCAGGGATGCAGGACAATTTTATTCTCTCTCTCCAGCAAGTCTGTCTTCAATATTACACATTATTTCCATCCCCAGTGTTGTCTCTGTCAATTATTGAAAATGCATTTTCAATTTTCTTTATGTCTTTTTTATACTTTTATTTGTTGTCATGCAGTCTCCACATTTCAGAATTGCCTACAGTCTAGAGGACAAGCAGCTAGTTTTTCCTAGCTATGTCTTTATTATTATGTTTTATAGTGTTCACTTAAAATTTAAGTAGACTAATCTGCTTAAATAGAAAAGAGACACATTTCGTTGTGCTACTGATCTCTTTGTAAGCAAT
>NW_006408586.1:7009673-7011699 GCF_000296735.1 Chrysochloris asiatica
TCAGTGGATTAAATGCACTAACTAGCCAAGAGACAGAGACTAGCAGAATGGATAAGAAAATATAATCCTACAATAAAGATGTCTAAAAGAGATACACCTCACATGCAAAGACTAATAGATTAAACATTAAAGGATGGGAAAAAATAGTCAAGCTAACGGTAATAAAAAATGAGCAGGAGTGGCAATATTAATTTTGTATAAAACAGACTTTATGGCAAAAACCAACATATGAGACAAAAAAGGACATTATGTAATAAGTAAGGGGTCAGTGCACTTTCTCTGTGCAAAGGAAAAAGAGTGATGAAAACGAAGATGCTTGGAATCAATTAGTCCAGTGGATTAATGAAATATGTTATCAGTCTCCACGACACAGACCAGAAGCACTAAATGATGTCCAGCTACCACTATTGACTGTTTTGAAAGGGTTTATATTATAAGATCCTAGATAGTGTGGGAGACAATGTAAAGCAAAGCTCAAAAAGTTTAAAATATTAAAAATGAAAGATTTAATGGCCATAAAGTGATGGGAAGAACCTTAGCATATGGACCTTGGTCACACTTCAGTTCTGAAACTGAACTCACACTCATGACTCAATTTTCATCCAAGCAATAGATAGGAATATAGGAGGACAACAATACTAGTGATGGACACACAACATGAAATGATCAACCATTCTAGATTAAAAGAGTAGTATTTACTTAAGGACAAAATTCAGAAGGGTTGGGAGAGAAGGTGAAATGGAAACAAGAATCACAGAGAAGAAATGGGGTAATTGATGTTATACTGAGACAATTGTAATCATTGAAATAAAATGCCGTGTATAATTTATTAAATATAAAACTGATGGTATGCTTTATAAACATTCACATAATTCACAAGGAAAATTTAAAAAAACACCAGATTATCAGAATTAAATAAAGATATGAAAGAAAGCAGAGATTCACAACGTTTGAACACTATAAATAGTCCATTTTGGCAGATGTAACATTTCAAAATGGATTAAAGGATGTTATCCAAGATTGTCCTTGTTTTGGTCACAATCCTAAACATTGCTGGTCTTGGAAGTGCTACAAAGTGATTGATTGAACCAATGCATCTTTCACTATTCTGGAAATTTTAAATGTAATTATCCAGGGAAAATGAAGTATGAGTTAGCCAAGCAGAGATTGAATGTACATCCATGCTATGACCTCAAGCATATATGAATTCATGCTTTGAACTGTCACAATTTCATGTGTTGCCTTGAAAGAGACAGAGGGCTCTGATCTGCCACAGTATATCATTTCATTAATTTTATCCTACTTGCAAATATCAATAAAAATAAGTGCAATTAATTGTGCTTATTGTAGTGATCCATTTGTATAGACCTGGCTGAGAAAGTAACCACATGAAAATGCAAGGTTCAAACCAAACTTAGAAGTACTTATGAATACTTTGTATTAAGTACGCAACAAGTATTCTAAGCACAGTATACTCAGGATGACTAAAAATAACTCTCTTCCCAAGGAATCAGGACAATCAAACCCTATTAGTCCATTGATTTCAGTAAAGGACATTTTTAGGAATCAGGGGGGTTACTGTTGTGAATTAAGTGGGTCATTGGTAAACACTTTGAAGTCATTTTTTTTATCTCATTAGATGTTGATTTTAAATAGATTTGAAACGTGTTACAAAATGCATTGCGTTCTATGAGAGTCAGTGATTTGATTCAGATTTGATTTCCTATTGTCCTATCCTTTATAACTAAAAGCAAGTGTACCAACTAAACATGAGGGAAGGAGTTCAGTTATTTGAACTTGAAAATTATTCAAGGTCTCTATGGAATAGGATTTTAAAAAGCAAAACATTTTATTATCATCCATTGGGTCATGAACTGCAGTCCTCTGTTTATATTATTATGAGATATTTTGGGAAGAAAGAAAGAAGCAAAGGCAAGAAGGGTGATTGCAGTTGTGTGCTTTCATATATAATGGGAAAGCTCAAGTTGTGTTTTAAATCCCATTACTTAATATCAAATATTGATTG
>NW_006408586.1:7015870-7026373 GCF_000296735.1 Chrysochloris asiatica
GGCCAAAATCCAAATGCCATTAGTAAGCTTCAGGGATTGGTACAGCATGTCCTGCCCTTCCACATTCTTCTTGGCAATAGTATAAACATTGTTGTTTTGCAATTTGCTGGAGATGGTGTCAGCATTTAACTTAAGTTTCCTGAAGCATAAGGAGCTCTGGTAGCATAGTGGTTACCAATCGGGCTGTGAACCTCAAGGTCAGCAGTAGTAGTTGGAAACTACCAGCCGGTCTGTGGAACAAAGATGAGGCTTTCTGCTCCCTACAGCCTCGGAAATCCTGTACAGGGTCACTATGAGTCAGAACTGACTCGGTGGTACTTTAACAACATCAACAATCTGAAATTGAAACTCATTTTCATTGGTCATATCCTCCCATGTTGCAAGGAAGACCTGGCGTTTCATTATGCCATCTTCTTTAAAAAGAATATTGAGAGGGATGGGGCAGCTGAAGTAGGAGACCTCAATATTGTTTCTCACCGCCACCTGTAGGTTATTTAGAGGTTCCATCTTCATGACTGGGCCTAACGTGTTGAGAGGCAGGGAGACATCAATGATTTGGTTTGGCATCAGTGGAGTTTGGATCAGAAGAGTGCTGGGGATAACACCAAAGCTATTCTTGTTAAATTGGATGGCAAAGTCTGTCATGTGCTGCAGAGCTTTGTTGGTAAAATTCATTTTTTACATAGATGTACCCTTGGAAATGAGTGAATATTCCTGAAATTTCCAAGCCTTTACTGCAGGCAGCCAAACAGCCTTAGGAGCCACATATCCACCAGAAATCATGCTTATTCCTTTGGAACGTTCAAAAGTCATTCAGACCACTGCTGATCACAGCAGGAGTAGGTCAGGGAGCAAAGATTTCAGGCACTGATGATGGGATGAAGGACTGCCCAACTTCTGGGCTTTTTCCAATGTCTCTACCAAGGTCACTGCCAAGCAGGCTATCTAATCCTCCTCCCAATAAATCCACTGCTCCCATCTGCATGGAGGACACCTGTGGCAAATTGACTGGGGGACCCAAGTGAAGGTTCAAAAGGTCCCCCAGAAGGTCACCTTGAGAGGGTATGACCTGAGTCTGTTCCAGGTTGGTTGCAGTGGTGGTGCCCACAGGACTGTCACCAGCATCAGTACTTCCATGGTGAATTGGCAAGTGTTTGCAATGGATTACATGACTTCCTACAAAAGCATTGGGAGGTTTATGGTATATAGAAGCCAAAGAACCAATGTGGCAAATTAGTTCATCCAGCAGAGTTGGCTCAATAAGATCCGGTTCCTCAGAGATCAAGGGTTTCTCAGATAAGACTACTTCTTTTGCTGTGATAAGGTCTGTTGAGAGAAGTCATCAGTAAATATAGCCCCTGTCTCAAAGGTCAGGGTTATCAGAATCCTGTATTACCAAACTCAAGACTTGCTGGACCAGCTCCTGTGTTTCTGATGGTCTCTTAAGAAACAGCTTCCCTATGACAATAAGCAGAGTGAGCTGCACCTGGGTACTTTCATCATGGAAACTCTCCAGTAATTCAGCCACATTGTTAATTCTTTCAGTGTATTCTCCCACGATCCAAATCATAGCTTCTCGAACATCTGGTTCATCTAATGGGTTTAAGTTCTCACACAGAGTAACAATGATACTTTCATATTTATTGGGGTACTTGTGGAAGATGTCCCTGATGACAACAATTGCCTTTTGGACCACATAATTTACTTTAGTCTGGATTAGATCAAGCAAAGTGCTGACACAGTGCTCTGCAAATTGCTCCACCTTGATGGCACATTGTCCAATAACTTGCACAGCCTTACGAACAAAGTCAATATCTCCTTCTGTGGCATACTCCTTCAGCTCTGTCAGACCCTGAGCAATATTTATTTGGGATGCCAAATGAATCATGATGTCCGGTTTCTTGAGTTTAACATAGATGAGATCATTGTACTTCATAAAGAAAACTTTGATTTCTTGCTTCAAGATTTCAGGCCTTTTCTGGACAATTAGGTTAATGTTCTTCAAGGCAACGTACTGCACCTCTGGCTCCCCAGACAGCAAAGTGACAAGCGGAGGGGCTAGCTTCTTCAACGGCATATTGTAGTAGTCAGAGTCCTTGGGTAACAACTCTAGAAACTTCATTAAGACTTTTACTGCTGAAGAGTACCACTGCTGAGTTGGCATGAGATAGCTGGGGATTTATCCACTCATAAATACCGTGAGCCTTGTGGTCATCTTTCGAGTTGTAACTAGATAAGCAGTCAAGAATGAAAATCTGGCCCCATTCATTGTACTCATTCAGGGCTGTCAGCAGTTTACTAAAAATTTTGTGGATTCAGATTGAAGAGATTGCTGTTTGGGTGAGATTTGCTTATTTCTGATAAGGCTGCTACAGCATTAGCCACCATTACTGGAACTGAATCTGCTATGAGATCTTGCAAACAATCCAAGAATCTCTGATCTTCCACCATTTGGGCATTGATGTCCTGGAGCTTTGCCATACAGACAGCAGCTGTTTTCTGAACATAGGGGTCTTCATCCTTCACGCATTTGCAGAGGGGTACACAGAGATATTCTGTAATCTTGTTCACCTGGATGAGCCCATAGTTCAAACTGCCAAAGTTTGAATCAATGGATTAGGATCTTCACAGTCCTTCACAAAGCTATTGGCAGCCATGATGGCCATGTCTGGCAGACTCTTAGTTCATCAAATAGAGATACACAAGCTTCTTTAGTTCCAGGTTATCAGTCTGCATACTGCTCACTACATCTGGAAAGAGAGAACTAACATCCTTTCCCACGTCATAGCAGCAATCACTGTCTTCACAGCTTCCTTCCTCTTTTCTTTCTTTCCATTGTTGAGATCAACCATTAATTCAAAGATTTCTCCTTTTTTATTGATTGCGAAGTCAGTCATGATTTTGATTCTTTAACGTGCAACAGAGGTAAGGGCCAGGGAGACAGCAGCAGCCCACTCTTCAACACTTTAAAGAGGGTCATGTGCAACAGATTTGTCTAATGCAATATGTTATTTGATTTCTTGACTACTGCTTCCATGAGTGTTGATGGTTGATCTGAGAAAAAAGAAGTCTTTGATAACGTCAATATTTTCTCCATTTATCATGATGTTGTTTATTGGTCCAGTGACGAGGAATTTTGTTTTCTTTACTTTGAGATGCAATCCATACTGAAAGTTGTGGTTCTTGATTTCATCAGTAAGTATTTTAAGTTCTCTTCACTTTCAGCAAGCAAGGTTGTACCATTTGCATATTGCAGGTTGTTAATGAGTCTTCCTCCAGTCCTGATGCCACATTTTTCTTCACATAATCTAGATCCTCACATTATTTTCTCAGCATACAGATTGAATAAATATGGTGAAAAAATACAACTAGTTACGTATCTTTTTAATTTTAAAACATTTGGTGTTCCCTTGTTCTGTTTGAACAACTGTCTCTTGTTGTGTGTACAGGTTCCTCATAAGAACAATTAAGTGTTCTGGAATACTCAAACTTCACAATGTTGTCCATAGCTTGTCATGATCCACACAATTGAAAGTTACATAGTCAATAAATCACAGGTAACCACCTTTCTGATATTCTCTGGTTTCAGTCAAGATCTATTTGTCATCAGAAATGGTATCCCTCTCTCCACACCATGTTCTGAATCTGGCTTGAACCTCTGGAAGGTCTCTGTCAATGTATGTTTGCAGCCATTTTTGTATTGCCTTTAGCACAACTTTACTCACATGGGATGTCAAAGACATTGTCCAACGATTTCCACATTTGGTTTGGTCAGCTTTCTTTGGAATGGGCATAAATATGGATCTCTTCCAGTCAGTAGGCCTGGTAATTGTCTTTCAAATTTCTTGGCATAGATGAGTAAATGCCTGCAGTGCCTCATCAGTTTGTTGAAACATTTCAATTTCTATTCCATCAATTCCTGGTGTCCTGTTCTTTGCCAATACCTTCACTGCACCTCCGTCTTCTTCTTTTATGACCATTGGCTGTTGATTGTATTCTACCTTTTGAAATGGTTGAACATTGACCATTTCTCTTTGGTACAATGACTCTGTGTATTCCTTCCATGTTCTTTTGATGCTTACTGCATCATTCAATAATTTGCCCAGAGAATCCTTTAATAACACAAGTCGAGGTCGATTTTTTTCCTTCAGTCTCCTCAGCTTGAGAAATGCTGAGTATATTCTTCCCTTTTGGTTTTCTATCTCCAGGTCTTTGCACATTTTATTATGACATTTGATTTTGTCTTCTTGAGCTAGCCTTTGAGAATTTCTGTTCTCTTCTTGTACTTTCCATTTGCTTTAGCATCTCCATGCTGCAGAGCAACTTTCAGAGTCTCTTCTGACATCTGTTTTGGTATTTTCCTGATTTCTGGTCTTCTTAATGACCTTTTGCTTTCATTCTGTATGATGTTCATGATGTCATCCCACGACTCTTCTGGTCTTCGGTCTTTATTGTCTAATGTATCAAGTGTTCTTCAGATGATCTCTAAATTCAGGTGGGATATATTCAAGGTCATATTTTAGCTCTCATGGACTTATTTTCATTAACTTCAGCTATCATCTGAATTTGCATATGAGCAATTAATGGTCTGTTTCACAGTCTGTCTTTGGCCTTGTTTTGGCTGATGATGTGGAGGATTTCCACTGTTTCTTTTCATAGATGTAGACAGTTTGATTTCTGTGTAGTCTATCTGGTGAGGTACAAGTGTATAACTGTCTTTTATGTTGTTTTAAAAATGTATTTGCAGTGAAGAAGTTATTGGTCTTGCAAAATTCTATCGTGTGATCTCCAGCATGGTTTCTATCACCAAGAACATATTTTCCAGCCTCTGATCCTTCCTGTTTGTTTCCAATCTTTGAATTCCAATCATCAGTAATGATCAATACATTTTGATTGCATGTTTGATTGATTTCAGACTGAAGAAATTGGAAGAATTCATCAATTTCATCATCACTGCCTTTAGTGGTTCATGCATAAAATTGAATAATAGTGGTATTAACTGGTCTTCCTTGTGGTTGTATGGATATTATCCTATCACAGACATTGTTGTACTTCATGACAGATCTTGATATGTTCTTTCTAATGATGAATGTGTCTCCATTGCTCTTCAATTTGTCATTCCAGGCATAGCAAACTATGTATTTGTCAGATTCAAAATTGTCAATACCAGTACATTTCAATTCACTGGTGCCTAGGATATCAAAGTTTATGCATTCCATTTCATTTTTAATAATTTCCCTACATTCATGCTTTGTACATTCCTTGTTCTGCTTATTAATGGATGTTTACAGCTATTTCTCTTTATTTTGATTTGTGCTCCTTTGGCAATTGAAGGTACTAAGGACTTACTCCGTTCATGCCATCATGGTCAACTCTACTTTGAAGAGGCAACTCTGCCCTAATAACATTTTGAGTGTCTTCCAACATGAGGGGCTTATCTTCCAGCACTATATATAACAGTGTACCACTGCTATTCATAGGGTTTTCGGTTTTCAGTGACTAAATACTCAGAAGTAGTCTGTCTATCCTTCTTTCTTGTCTGTCTTTGTCTATAAGCTTATCTGACACCTGACCACTGTAGTTTACCCTGTTGGTATTTAAAATACTCATGGCATAGTTTCCAGAATCACAGCAACACACAAGCCACTGCAGTGTGACAAACTGATATACGAGTGGTGCTTACATGTACGTATACATGAATGATGGATAAGTACTCTAGGACATGGTCAGTTTGAACCCCAAGGTTGGCAATTCAAACTCACCAGCCTCTCTTTGGAAATCATATACAAGATCACTATGGGTCAGAATTGACTTGATGTCACTTAACAACAATAGCACATGCATGAATAATATATAATGCATGCATGCATTTTTCTTTTGACTTAGCTGTCTGAATCTACTTTGTCCCAAATCTTAATCTGTTGCTATCTCTTCAGAATTTTAAGATCTGTTTCTTTGCAAACTGATCAAATCTAGACATTATTTTTATGACTATACATTTACTTGCCTACAGTACTGTTTTGCTTCAAAATAATAAACAATTTAATTCATGAAACAATTTCTCTGACCAGAAATGTTTAGTAGTTGTCCATGCACTTTAGGATAGAGTTTATTGTGGCAAAGAAAGTCTATACATATAATCCAATTTGATATTTCATTATTTCTCAATAAAAAAACCCCACAACTGCCACCAAGCTTGTCTCTTCACTGTCTTTCAAAATGTTCTTCTAATGTTCAAATACTTGTTATTTGCTCCTTTTCTCAAATTATATTAAATATTTTAAAAATTATTTGTTGTAATTTAGAATTTTTATTGTGAAACATTAAAAAACCCATTCACGACAAAAGAGCATATTATGAGATTACAGCAATGTGTAATACTTAGATGTCGTTGTTGTCGTTAAATGCCATTGAGTTGTTTCAGACTCATATAGATCCTTCAAAGGGTTGCCAAGGAGAAGCTAATGAGTTTGAACTGCTTACCTTATGGCTAGTATTTACTTGACAGGTAAAATGCTGAAAATAAAGGACAGGTGTTTTAAACAATCATTTTATCAGTCCCCTCTGGCAGTGATTTTGTATTTGTAACCTGTAAATGAGTCATAGAAGTTCCTGGGTAGTGTAAATAATTAAGCTTACACAAATAGGTTATTGATTCAAACCTTCCTAGAAGATCTGCTAGGGCATCTCTGGGATTGTGCTTCTGAAAGGTCACAAACATCAAATTTCTACAGAATGATGCTCTACATTGAAATTGATGGGATTGTTATGAATTGGCATTCACTCAGAGACAATTAATTAGTGAGTCATGAAAACAACTTAATGGGTCACAATCAGCATTTAAATAATAACTAGAATAGAATAATAACTACAATATAAACTATCAGAGAACATTGATGGTAGTGGTTGTGGTTGTGTGCTGTGGAGTTAGTTCTCACTCATAGCGACCCTGGACAGGATTTCTGCAGCTGTAAATCTTCAAGGGAGAAGAAAGCTTCATCTTTCTCCTACAGAACACCTGGTAGATTAGAACTGCTGACGTTTTGGTTAGCAGCCCAGCTCTTAATTCACTCGGCTTCTCTTATATTCCTTCCCTTATATTTATGATTCTTATAGTGACTCTGGTAAAGGTAAATTTTATTGGATGAAATTTTGTGTGTGTGTTGCTATATGTCTATTTATTGACTCACTATGGAAGTGTATGTTAAGTCAAGAAAAAAACAAACATAAGTGTGTCACCGGCCACCAAAAAAAAAAGGGACACAAGCAAACATATAAAACCAAACTTTGAAGTCATTGTCCTTCAAAGTGCAAACCTAAAATGACTATCCATGACTGAAAATAGAGCCATTTAGATAGCACAGACTCAGTAACCCATCAAATCTTTGCTTCATAAAATCATTTCATCATCATTATGTAAAAGTCCTCCCCTCCCCACAGTTCCTACAGTGCCACACAAGGACTCTTATCCTTGTATTGTTGTTGTTGTTAATTGCCCTCAAGTTGGTTCCAACTCATAGTGGCCCTTTATAGGATTCCCCAGGAGCAGCCAGTGAGTTTCAACTGCTGACCTTGCAGTTGAAACCAACCTTGTAATCTAGTGCTTATCCTACATTGCCACACCAGAACTCCTATACTTATGCACATCATCCAAAATACTGTATACCATCATTCCCACCCTCAACTCTGACAGCTATTGTTCTTTTTACTTCATATTTTCTTTAAAATTTTTATATTGATATTCCTTGGTAAAAATATTTTAGACATTATCTTCTAATTTCCTGTGTTGTAGGTGATGACTTAAACCCAGCTCCCTCCATCAATATGTTTTCTCTCTCTTCACTATGGCTAATTTATATGCACCTATGCTTTGGTAGCGTAGTGGTTACGAATCGGGATGCGAACCTAAAGGTCAGCGGTTCGAAACTACCAGCTGCTCCGCGGGAGAAAGATGAGGCTTTCTATTCCCGTAAGGATTTACACCCTCGGAAACCCTGTACAGGGTCGCTATGGGTCGGAACCGACCCGACGGCACATAACAACAACAACAACAATGATACAATGAGTTTATACAGCTTTTCTGATCTTGATTTTGTTGGGTTGCAAGTGACTAGTCAACTTGTTATCCACATAAGCAGCTGCAAATGATTGTTCAATTTATGACCCACCATTTACTGAAATAATTATGACCTTTACTTGGATGGTTACAAATCCCACCTTATAATTAACATGGAGTATATGAAATAGCTTATAAAAAACAAACAAACAAATTAAAAAACAAAGCAAAACCAAAAACCTAAAATAGAAACCTTAGATATGGCTTCCTGATAGACCAGATTCAAGAGAGGACTCAGGGAAAGATGCTAATAAACCTAAGTTGTCTAGTAACCTGTGATAAAATGATAACATCTACAATGGTACCAGAAGTTGAGACAATAAACAGAACCAGATGGTGCAGTAGAAAGTGAAGATGGAATCCCAGCTGATAGAATTGACTTAAAGTCAAATTTTCCACATGAAGTCATGAAATATTCTGTTTGAAAGTTACTCATGAGTGAGAATAAATTCTAGCTTTCTGGAAGAGTTAACAGACACTAGTAAGCAGAGCCCCAGGATGGGGTGCCTCCCAAAACTTATCCTTTCAATATCTTAGTTTTTGTTTATATCCTTTCTCTGTATCATTCAATGTTATTATAGTTATCATTACAATTACATTGATTCTGTGATAATTCCAATGAATTATTGATCACACTAAAGAAAAGAAAGAGTGCCATTGGAGGAACAGCTGGAATTAGAAATGGTGAAGTTGGAGAACAGGGATATAGTTGCCTTTTGACTTCTAGGAACCAGTTTAGGGTTGGTTCTTAAAGTTAAAAGCTATTATTTGTTGTTGTTAATTGTGGAGTTGGTTCCAATTTATAGCGACTGTGTTTAGGGTTTCTGAGCATTGAACTGCTGACCATGTGATTAACAGTTCAGTGCTTATCTTAGAGTCACATCATCATAGCACTTCTCTGTTACTTTTTACTGGAATTAATGTTTGTGCCCTTTCTTTGTGGTTCACACTTTCCAAGAAACTTCCTAAAGAGGGCACATGAAGTTTTTGATTGCTTGTATACCTGGAATATGTTTCATTTTTATTGTTAAACTTGAAAATATAGAATTCTAGGTTGAAAATAATTTTACTAATGATTTTGAAGAATTGTCTTTTTTATTATAGCTTTCAGTTTGGTCACAGAGACTTTCACTGATATTTGTACTATTAATCTGATATATGAGACCTATTTTTTTCAATATAATATTTTGGAGTTTTAAAATCCTGTATTCTGAATTTTCTCATGATTTGCCACGGTGTAGGTCTATTTTTCTCTCATTTATTGTTCAAGAGATTAGTTACCCTACTTAATATAGGATCTTGTGCATTATTATTTGGTTTTGTTAAAGTATTTTCCTGTGTTTTGCCTGTCCTTACTACACCTTATTTTGTACATAATTCTGTTACTTAGTGGACTGTCATACATTTGAATTGATAATTTAAAATCATCATCATTTTCTATTTTTCTAATTTCTTTTAATTTTATTTGTAGATTTCCTTCAAATTTCAATAATTATGATGAATTATTTCAACCTTTGTTGTTTTGAAATTATCAAGAGTTCTTGGGAATTTATTGTTCTCTGTTGATTCAATTTTTATAGCTTTTCTTTTCTTTATTTTTTCATCTCTATCTCTTAGCAACTTTCATTGTCTTCTCTGGCTTATTTGTCTTCATCTTTATTTATTTATTTTTTTAGTCCAAAAGACTAATGGACCATGACAACCAAGGCCTTTATTACTCCAAGACTAGAAGAACTACACGGTGTCCAACTATTATCCACTTGGACCACAATCACAATAGAATTCCTTGACAGAATGAGAGAAAAATGTAGAACAAACTTCAAAATCACAAAAAAGTCGAGACTTACTGGCCTAATAGAGAATGGTAGAACTCCCAAGACTATGACTCATTTCAGCTCACGACTGTCTAGGTTATTGATCTTTATGTGTTCCATTTCATTTTTCACAACTTCCAATTTTCCTAGATTCCTACTTCATACATTAATCATTCCAATTTTTAATGGATGTTTTCATTTATTTCTTCTCAATTTGAGTTGTGCCCCATAAGAAAATGAAGGTCCCAAAAGCTTTACATCATTTATGTCATTAGGATTAACTCTTCTTTAATGAGGCAGCTCTTCCCCAGTCATATTTTAAGAGCCTTACAACCTGAGGGACTTATTTTCTTGCACTGTATCAAACAATGTCCTACTGATATTCTTACAGTTTTCAGTGGTTAACTATTCAGATATAACCCACCATTCCTCCTCCTTCTTCTTCTTCTTTTCTATTGTTTGTTTAAGATTTTTATTGTGAATTGAGTGATAGTTTATGTGGGAGAACATCAGTTTTACACACATTGTTTGATTGCAATGATTACAATTCCCTCTGTGCATGATCATTCAACA
>NW_006408586.1:7027798-7029950 GCF_000296735.1 Chrysochloris asiatica
GCAATATTCATAAGATGGTCAAGCATCTTAACATTATTTCCCTTCTTTTACCCATCTTTATTTTTAACTTCTTTCATATTTGAGGCTTTTAAGAGAATTGTTTTATGATGATTTAATATCCATTTTTATTTATTAGTGCCACACATATTTACTGACCATATATTATGTGTCATGTGTCTCTATTCTGTACAATAGTGATAAATTAAACATTAAAAATATTGCTCTAGGTTTTAAAAGGAGTAGCAGTGTGGCGCTGAAGGATAAGCATTGAACTGCTAATCAAAAAGTCTGTGATTCAAGCCCACCAGACATTCCTCAGAAACTTTATAAAGATTTGCTGTGAGTCTGAACCAACTTGCTGGCAATTAACAAGGTTTTACCAAGTTGATCGTGCATGTTGACTTCCAGTGATTGTGGAATCACTTTTTGGATTAATACTCCTACAAATAGTGTTCCTCTTGTACAAAGAACAGCTGTTAGAAAGCACTAGAGAGCATCAAAAAAGAGACAGAGGATTCAACTTTTCCAATAAGGGAAGTACAGTGGGAGATCACTTCACCCAAGTATTCTGGCCAACATTAGCTGATAGAATTCAAGCAGAAACCTATGTTTTTAATGATATTATATAGAAAATGGAGTTCATTTATGCTAGAATAACTAGAACTGAAAGGTAAGATCCTAGAAAAAAGGACATATGAGAGGATTCTCAAAAGTTACATATGAAATCTCCTAAAATATTTTATTGACACCCATCCTATGCTTGTGCAGAAAAAAACCTCAAAAGAACAAAAAACGCAAAGTGCAAAAGCTCTAAAACTGACAAAGATGAGTAGAAAATTCAACTACTTAACACCACAGACATAATAGAATTTTTAGTTTAAGTTCTTCCAAATTTCCACCAAAACCTGAGATGGTACATACTATGATTAAGGAGTCCATCTCATGTGTTTTTGTGAATAAAAACACACACACACAAAGACACAATTGATATGCACTGTGAACCACAAGTAAGCTGTTCAAGTACCCCAGCTACTCCTCAGAAGCCCTGTCACCATGAGTTGGAAATGACTCGATGGCATTTAACAACAACAAAAAAATGACAGAATTATGCCATACCTCTACAAGCTAAGGTAAGCCACTATCATTGAACTTTCTGCTAAACAAAATACAAAACATTCTCCACAGGACAGTATCAGAATCCATACTGTTTATATTGATGTTCATATTATTTTTTATAAATCCATAGGGTTTATGATAATTATAAATAATTATCAGATATGCAAATAAACAGATAATATGGTGATGAAGATAAATACTGGCTATTAACCATAAGATCAGTGGTTAAATCCCACCAGCCACTGTTTGAAAATGCTCAGAACAAATTCAAAGGTACTTAACAACAATGACATAGTTGAAAATAAGCAAGTGAAACACATCTAAAAATTACCCATATACTGGAACTATTATAAGAATTTTTAAATATATCTTAGACCAGGTCCTCCAAGCAGATTCTAAGATGAACTTAGAAATTTATTAAGGAACATACCTGTGAAAAAAAATGAAGACTGTGTCAAGAAAGGTTGGGAGAGCCATCAGACTACAAAAAAAGTCTTACCCTGAGAAAGGAAAAAGAAAGATTGGGCAATAGTATTATAGATTAAAGTACAGTTTTAAGAAAGTCTTTTGAGAAGTTCTCAGGTCAAATTTGTCTATCAGAGGAATCCTGTGCATGCTAGGAAGGGTTTCCCTTAGTATCTCTATTACACTCATTTATTGACTGTGAACAACACATGTGAAGTCTTACTATGTCCCTTATAGTGCTGGTGTGGCACTGTAGAATAAGCAATTTACTGCTAACTGAAAGGTCAATGGTTCAAGCTCACCAGCCATGCCTCCAAAACCCTGTATGGGATTGCTATGAGTCAGAAATAACTCCATGGAGTTAGATCTGTCCAACACTTTTTCATTGCTATTACAGTTTATTCTTCCAGCCATATGTTTACTTGCCCGTATAGACTTGGAGAAGAAAATATGTGTACTTGAATGATTCCAATGAACTTCTCTTGAGGAGAAATTTAGAAGAGGAATGTCAGTGAGTCAAACTGCAGTAGCCATTATTACAGCTAGTTTTATGCCTGTAACTTTATAGTCA
>NW_006408586.1:7031740-7033446 GCF_000296735.1 Chrysochloris asiatica
TACTGTTAGCATAGTTTCTATTATCTCAGCAACACACAGGCCACCACAGTACAACAAGCTGATAGAAAAATGGTGGATATTAACTTATAGTTACCAAAAATAACTATGATGAAATACATTAATAATACTAAAGACAAAATTAATGAATGATATGAGTAACTTCAGAACATTTGGAAACTAAATAAAAATTAAATGGAAATCCTAGACCTGAAAAATGCTGTAGCTAAAATAAATAAATAAAATAAAATAGCCATCAGGTCACATTTACAGTAGAATGAACACAATAGAGAAACATATCAGTGGTTGTGACAGAATTCTGTACAAGAAGAAGCAGTGCTGCTCTAACAAATTCATACAGAGTGGAAGTGAATTCTAGACTTGGGGAAAGGTGGAGACTGGAAGAGGTATTGGTGCCACAGTGAGTTAATCATTGGACTGCTAACAGAAAAGTTGGTAGTTCAAATGCAACTGTCTCTTTGCAGGATAAAAATAAGGCAGTCTGTTTCTATAAAACTTATAGCCTTAGAAACCATATGCAGCAGTTCTAATATGTCCTTTAGAATGGCAATAAACCAGAATCACCAAATGGAAATGGGTTAATAGTAATTGGCTTGAAAAAACTTTAAAATTATGTGCATCAAAGGCTCTTTTGCTGAGGACTCACAAGGAAGTTAGGATAGCTAAAGAAAAACTCTCTATTATATGAGGGAATAAATATAGCACCAGTAGCACAATGTTGCTAGAAAGGTGGATGCTGCATATGCTTTTGTTGATATTGTAAAAGACAATGATGAATATATATTTGAACATTGTTGTTGTTGTTAAGTGCCGTTGAGTCGGTTCTGACCTATAGCGACCCTGTACAGGGTTTCCGAGGGTATAAATCTTTACGGGAGTAGAAAGCCTCATCTTTCTCCCACGGAGCGGCTAGTAGTTTCAAACCGCTGACCTTAAGGTTCACAGTCCGATTCATAACCACTATGCTACCAGAGCTCCTTATTTGAACATTGGAGAAAGGGAAATCCTTTTTATACAGTGGCAAAGAACTAGTCTGAATTATGTTCAAATGCTTGTTAGAAGATAAAATTTGTAAGTGGTAAACTTGAATATCTGACTGGCAAGATTTATAAAAAAGATTTTAAAGGGGCCATATGGTTCCTTCCTGTTGCTTATGGAAAATGTGAGAGAAAAGAGATGAACTTATAAACTGTACAAAATGAATGCATAACTTAAATATTTGGAAAAAATCTAAGGACATGTGTTTTAGAACGTTCACCAAGATGAGGCTAGAAAATATTTTGATAAGGACATTAAATCTGGGATTGATTAAACTAACCAAATACCACAACAGAAAACCCATTTACTTTAACTTAAGCAAACAGAGAAAAAATGAAAATAAAGAATTGCAGGAAGCGGCTTAACTTCCGCTGTCTGACATGGTCACAACGGGAAGAGAGACATTATGCACAGCAAATGACTCTCAAAAAGCTGGTCCCTATCTTTCCTTCAAGTTAACTCTGAATTCACTTGTAAAAATATATAATATTGCCATATTCACAGCTTTTTACTGTGAGCTCTACAAACCTTGGGAAGAGATCATTATCTCTACTTCAGTGGCCTGAGTTCAAAGAGAATTGTATAAATTACTCCCTTTCACAGAAAACCTAAGTACAAAGTAACTGCATTTGTGAGACCACAAAAGCAGA
>NW_006408586.1:7034526-7035960 GCF_000296735.1 Chrysochloris asiatica
GGAGATTCTGCCTTCCTCCATGCCCCCTAGCTCTAGGTTCCCTCTTGAAAGCTTGTAAGCCAGTCACTTCTTGCCTTTGTAGTACCCCCCCCTCCCCATTTGGGTATCCAATGTCCAAGTTGTCCATCTCTGCCCCAGGTCTCCTCTCACTGCTTTCCAAGCAGGCGCCCAACTGGGTCCACAGAAGCCCACTGAACATTGTAAGTCTTAGCTTGCTGCTTCATTGCTGCTTTTACCCCTATTCCCCCTATCGGTGATGTGTGTGCTCACCAATCAGAGCGTGTATTTCTGTTTAAGTCTTAGTCTTGGAAGGGGGTTTGTGTTGAGAGGACCCGACCACTTGCCTTGATGTTTCCTAGGGAAGCGATTTGTTTGTTCTTGTATTAACAGTTCCTCTACCTCTATTGTTTTGTATTTTTCCTGTAGGTCTTTCTTTCAAGTATCTTTTGTTCTTCTAGCTACTCCAGGCTGGTCTTCTCATCCTTTCAAGTAGAGATTTCTCATCTCTGGAGATCTGGATGTGGTTCGGGTTTCTACCTTATGTATTGCAAAGGCTCTGCAAGAAGCCTCGTTCACTGGGTACGCTGTAGCCACAATTTAGGTATTCCAATCAGTTATAGGTAGAAGACGGACTTACAAGCCTTCTAGTGTGATGTTTCTGACTATTCCTTTCTCTCCCCCTCCAGTGTCTACTCTGTATTATAGTGCAAGGAAAATCAAGATTCAAAAAACAGGCAAGCATCTTAACACAATTCTCTCTCCCACCCCATTCCAACCATGACTCAATCCCTGTATCTCAAAGCCCTGCAGATCCAAGGCTGTACATATATCGTCCTTTATCTATGTCACATTTAAACATGCCCAATTGTTCTCCCATCTGCCCCGTTTCTCCACTTCCCTCTCCTTCCCTGTATATTGCCCCTCTCCCCAGCACCCAAGTTCTCCTGTGTCCAATCCCTGCCCTGAGCCCGACCCTCCCCCCTTCTCCCACTCATCTCCAACTTCCCAGCAACCAACAGAGACTTCCCTCTACCCCCCTAGAGTATAATTTATTTTTCTTAGTCTTTTACAGTAGTGGTCTGATGCAGTATTTCTCTTTCTGTGACTGACTAATTTCACTCAGCATAATGTCCTCCAGGTTCATCCATGTTATGCGGTGGCTTGCCACTTCCTTGTTATTCTTCAATGTAGCATACTATTCCATTGTGTGTATATATCACAATTTGTTTATCCATTCTTCAGTTGTTGGGCACTTTGGCTGTCTCCATCTTTTTGCTATTGCAAATAGTGCTGCTATAAACATTGGTATGCATATATCTTCTCATGTTGTGGATCGTTTTTCTTGTGGGTAAATACCAAGTAGAGGAATTGCTGGATCATAAGGTATTTCTATTTTCAACCTTCTGAGGAAACGCCATATTGCTTTCCAGAGAG
>NW_006408586.1:7048313-7049747 GCF_000296735.1 Chrysochloris asiatica
CAGGAAAGAAGCTACATAGAAACTACATCTTTTGTCCTTTAAGAAAAGAAAAGAATCATCCCTGATGCAACTTAAAGATCAGAAGAACCCAGGAAGCAGGACCTTTTGACCTCAAAGACTGGCTCACAACATCCCATTTTGTAACCTCCTGGTTATAGATCCTGCCAAAAAGTTGTGCCAGGAGTATCTGGCTGCACCCAAAGCTTAGGAGACAGGACTACTATGCCAAAGGGGCAGAATTATTTACCTGCCAGGACCTAGGGTATAGAGTTGTTACTCACAATGGACTAGGAGAATGAGTTTGCCAAAAGTTAAGAAAGCAGATTTGCAGTGCTACTGAGCCTAGAAGGTGGGGTTGAAAACCAAGGTCAATGGATTTTCACCTAGAATTATGACTGTGGACAACACCTAAAATCTGGAAGGCAAGACCATTACCCAGACAGTTTTATAACACAGAGGATTGTTTCCAAGGCTTGAGAGCTAATGTAGTTTATTCTGTTGAATTTGGGACTTTCTTGGTACTGACTAATCCTTTTCTAATGCAGTTTTTTCCCTTGTGCCTATACGACCTTTGTACTTTGGTAGCAGATAACTTTATTATAAATTTTATAGATAATGAAGAATTTTATCTCCAGGATGCAATGTGCTCAAATTTGCACTCATATTTGATTTAGATTATTTATAAGATGAGCTATTGGAATGACAGTTAATTTAAGACTTTTGGGATATTTTGAAGGTTTGAAAGTTTTTTTTTGCCGGTAAAAGGATGTGAACTCTGGGGGGCAAAAGGTTGAATGTAATAGATTGAATTATGTTCACCAAAAATATGTTTTATAAGTCCTTTTGCTTCACTTTTCTGATGTTCTCATTTCATCTCACAACTCTATTGGTCTTTGGTGCTGGAAGTCTAATGGATCATATCTGTTCTTAAGATGAACTCTAGATTCAGTTGGCATATTTTCAAGGTTAAAATTTTCATTCTTGTGGACTTGTTTTAATTTTCTGAAGGTTTTCGTGAAGTTATATATGAGCAAATAATAGTCTGTTCCACAGTCTGCCCCATCATGACTTTGGTTGATGATATAGACTTACTCTGTGACTTTCTGCAGATGTAATCAATTTGATTTATGTGCATTCTATCTGGAGAGGTCCATGTGTATAATCATCTTTATGTTGTTTTTTTATATAAAACATTTTTGCAATGAATAAGTTATTGGTCTTGCAAATTTTTTTCATGCCATCTCCAGCATCATTTCTATCACTAAGGCCATGTTTTCCAACAATTGATCTTTTCTTTGTGTTTCCAACCTTTGAAGTCCTATCACCAGTAATTATCAATACATTTTTCTTTAAGTTTTTATTGTGAATTGAATGATAGTTTACATGGCAAAAATCAGCTTTACACCATTGTTTCACTGTAATTGTTACAATCTC
>NW_006408586.1:7051356-7053245 GCF_000296735.1 Chrysochloris asiatica
TTGAGTCTTAGTCTTTGAAGGGAGTTTGCCCTGAGGGAACCCGACCACTTGCCTTGATGTCTCCTGGGCGAGCAACTTGTATTGCTTTTTATTTTTCCTGTCAGTCTTTCTTTCAAGAAGTATCTTCTGTTATTCAAGTCCTTCAGATTGGGCTGCTTGTCCTTTCAAGTGGAGATTACCGATCTCAGAAGATTTTGGATGGGCTTCAGGCAATGCAAAGGCTCTGCAGGAAGCCTCCTTCACTGGGCACGTTTTAGCTCTATTTTAGGTATTCCAATCAGTTATAGGCAGAAGACAGTCTTACAGCTTTCTATGGTGATATTTCTGGCTATTCCTTCTTCTCCCCGTCAAGCGTCTATTTTACAATGGTATGCAAAGGAAACCAAGATTCAAAAGACAGCCAAGTATGTTAACAGTATTTTCCCCCTTTTACCCATTAAAACAATGCCTTAATCCCGGTATCCCAGAGACCTGTTTTACAAGGTTGTGCATACATCATTATTTACCTGTCCCACTTAGTCCATGCAAACCTGTCTAACTGTTCTCCTAACCACCTTGTTCTTCCATTCCCCTCCTTCTTATTGTATATTGGCCCTCTCCCCAGCACCCAAACTATCCTGTGTCTATTCCCTACCCTGTGTTCCACCTTCTTCTCCCACCCCTCACCACACCCCCCACTTCCCAGTAACCAACAAAGATTCCCCCCCACCCCTTTAGTATGGGTTCTTTTTTGGTCCTTTTCAGTAGTGGTCATTTGCAGTATTTCTCCTTTTGTGACTGACTAATTTCACTCAACATAATGTCCTCAAGATACATCCATGTTATGTGGTGGTTTATAGCTTTGTTGTTCTTCAAGGTAGCATAATATTCCAGTATGTGTATGTACCAAAGTTTGCTTATCCATTCTTCAATTGATGGGCACTTAGGTTGTCTCCATCTTTTACTATTGTAAATAGTGCTGCGATGAACATTGGAGTGCATCTATCTACTTGTGTTATGGCTCGTATTTCTTGTGGGTAAATACCAAGTAAAGGAATTGCTGGATCATAAGGTATTTCTAAGGAGCTGTGATAGTGTAGTGGATATGAATCAGGCTGCTAATCTCACAGTCAGCAGTTCGAAACTACCAGCTGTTCCATGGGAGAAAGATGAGGCTTTCTGCGCCCGTAAAGATTTATAGCCTTGGAAACTCTGTACAGGGTTGCTATGAGTCAGAACTGACTCCACAGGACATAACAACAACAGCAACAAGATATTTCTATTTCCAACCTTCTGAGGAAGTGCCATATTGCTTTCCAGAGAGGCTGGACTATTTTGCAATGCAGGAGCAATGCAGGAGCATCCCAGTCTCTCCACATCCTCACCACTATTTATTGTCCTCTACTCTTTTGATCTTTGCTGCTATTATTGGTGTGAGATGATATCTCATTTGATTTGCATCTCACTCTCTAATTTCAACAGAATGTTGGATTGGGTAGACATGCAGTGAAGAGCTCCATCAGCAACAAAGAATACCAGGCCAAGTAAGCTCCGGGGATGGTGTTAAAACTCTGACCCACAAATAAAGGGATATTGAGAAGGTTGGGAGGCTTACAGCAAGGGGAATTTGTAGCAGAATCAAGACATCCAGTGCTTTCTAAGTCAAGACGTTCAGTTACTCCCACTGCCGCCATCTTGGGAAAGACCAAGTGGGGGAAGGATCAGAACAGTCACAAATGTTTGACAGAACTGTGGAAATACAGGTGTGGACATTTTTTGTTTGTTTGTTTTGTTTTTTGTATCTGTTCATTGGTCTCCCACTGTCTGCGCACCTCCATTCTGGGGACTAGAGGGGATCCTGAGCTAATGGACACCCCACTCCCACCCATGGAGGGTTCTACTATGCCTGT
>NW_006408586.1:7054781-7055631 GCF_000296735.1 Chrysochloris asiatica
ACTTTCATTATTGAAAGATTCTCTGGGCAAATTATTGAATGATGCAGAAAGCATCAAGAGAAGATGGAAGGAATACACAGAATCACTGTACCAAAAAGAAATGATTTCCAATGCTGTATCTATCTTGTTTGATTGTTCCTGAAGTGCTTTCCTGAATTCTTCCTTGTTTTTCTCAACCCTTCTGTGGAGTATTTGGCTACAACTCATTATCATTCTCCTGAATTCCTTCTCAGGCATTTCCAAAGCCTGCCCTCCTTCCAATGTGATATCTAGATGTATCTCCTGCTCATCTGTCCCAGTACTTCTAACTTCTTTCTGGACATGTGCTGATATGGTCATCTGTTTCTTGGGTATCTTCGATAGTTACCTGTGGCCACAATTATTAGACCAATGTATGTTGATGTTTTATTAAGCTTTCTGAATGCCTCCAGGTAGATATGATCAGGAGACTAGCCTCCCTTTTCACTCTTATTATTACTCAACTCAGAGTAACTGTAGGAGGTGTTGGTTGCCTACCTGGTATATAGCAGCTAGTATTGGCTCTTGCATAGATGGTGGGATTTTATAGAGTGTGATTGTAGCTTGATTATATGACCACAATTGCCGTCTCTTCTTGGGTAATGTAGAGAGAGAAAGAGACCCCTAAAGGTAAAGAGGAGACCAAAAAACAAAACTGCAACAGAAAAAACTTACACATTTTCAAGAGGAAGTTTAATTTTAGAGTGTGCCCAGAAGGTACAATCCTCACTGAATAGTTTTCCTCTTGTCTAGACGGGTCTGGTGAAAGGATATGGGGATAAGATTCTTATGATTCAATAGTGAATATTTGTTATAATGACTAATTGTGACT
>NW_006408586.1:7057174-7058221 GCF_000296735.1 Chrysochloris asiatica
CTTATACAATCCCATTGCCATCAATTTGATTCTGATTCAAACAAGCCTGTAAGAAATATTAGAACTTCTTAGGATTTCCAAGACTGCAAATTGTTATGGAAGCAAACTGCCTCATTTTTCTCCCATGAAGAAGTTGATGGGCTCAAACTCCAGCCTTTCAGTTAGCAGCCCAATTGCATTGCAAAGGCTCATCATTAAATGCAATGTTCCAAAAAAGTATATGATCATGTTATATGATTAGGATGTCAATATTTGGTATATAAATAAGTGGGTGCTTTGAAAATATTTGTAAACACTGGATTTAGAACAATAAGGTAAGCAGCTCGAGCCCACTAGCCGATCACTATGATGGAGAAAGAGTAAGAGATTTGGAAACCATATACAGGGTCACTTTAAGTTAGAATAAACTTGCCTGCACTTATCAACAACAACAACTACAAATATGTTTGATTTCTTAAGCATTTCAAATATTATGTAAATGTTAATTACTTACACAATTTATGAAAATAAATGCGCTAAGAAATTTTGCACTTAATTTAATCACACTGAAGTATTTACACATTTAAATTAAATCGACTTTAATAAAATATGTTGATAACAAGAGAGAGGAGCTGCTATTTTAATCTTTACCTCAAGTTTTTGCAATTATTTGCTAGTGCTGTCTCAGGACTTATTTTATTTACAAGGTGGATATTGACACTAATTCACATGTCAACCTGGTACACTGTATTTGAAAACAAAACAAAGCAAACAAAACAAAACAAAACAACTGCTTGTAGCTTACATTTGTGTTCAGGAAAATAGACTACAATGTTCAGACAGCCTACCAATGTTGACTATATAAGACACCTCTTTTAATTTATTTTTTCCCCTAAAGCATTGTTCACCAACACATTTTAAAGATCCGTATGTTCCTACTAGATGTTGTCTACTCTGTTGTTTCTGACCCCTGCCTAGTATTTTTGCTTATATACAAATATATTTCAATTTACATATTCATTTCCCTAGTGATGGACATTTACGTCTTGGATGCCTTTGAGTTGTGAT
>NW_006408586.1:7058781-7065855 GCF_000296735.1 Chrysochloris asiatica
ATTTAAAGGTTCCAAGCAGTCCTTCTCTGTTGTGTATATTTATAATTCCCTAATGTTGACCATGAAGTCCTGGTGTGGCACTGTGGGTTAATGCGTCAGACTGCAAAACCATTTGAACTGCAAGGTCAGTGGTTCAAGCTCACCAGCTGCCCCTCGGAAACCCTATACAGGGTTTCTATGGATTGGAACAGACTCGACAGCACTTCACAACAACAACAATGCTGACCATAAGGAGCTCTGGTAGCGTAGTGGTTACGAATCGGGCTATGAAGCATAAGGTCAGCAGTTCAAAACTACCAGCTGTTATGCTGGAGAAAGGTGAGGTTTTCTGTTGCCTCAGAAATCCTGTACAGGGTCACTATGAGTCAGAACCAACTTCACAGCACATAATAACAACAACAACAATGTTGACCATCTCTTCTTAAATTTATTAGACATGTTCATTTTTCCCTTTTGTGGCTATTGTTGTTGTTAGGTTCTGTTGAATCGGTACTGACTCATTGCCACCCTACACACAATAGAACGAAATACTGCCTGATCCTGCACCAATATCACAATTGTAAATACCTTTGAGTCCATTGTTGCTGCCAGTGTGCCAATCCTCCTCACTGGGGGTCTTCCTCTTTTTCTCTGACCCTCAACTTTATCAAACATGATATCCTTCTTTCTCCAAGGACTGGTATTTCCTGATAATACATCCAAAATATATGAACTTTTTGCTCTTGAACACTTCAAAGAGGACTTGTCGAGCAGATTTGCTTAATGAAATATGTCGATTGATTTCTTGACTGCTGCATCCATGACTATTGATGGTTGATCCAACCAAAATGAAGACTTTTACAACTTCACTGTTTTCCCATTTATATGGATATTGTTTATTGATCGAGGTAGGGAGGATTGTTGTTTTATTTTAATTGAGAAGCAACCTATACTGAAGGCTATGGTCTTTGATCTTCATCAGTATTTTAAATCCTCATTGATTTCAGCAAGCAACGTTTTTCATCTGTATATCACAAATTGCTAATGAGTTTTGCTCCAATCATGATGCCACATTTTCCTTCATATAATCCAGCTTCTCAGATTATTTACTCAGCATACAGATTGAATAAGTGTAGTGAAAGAATACAACCCATTTTAAGACATTTAATTTAAAAATGATTAGTGTTCCCGTGTTCTTTCAAGCAATTTCTGAAATACTCTTTCTCTGAAATGTTTCCCATAGCTTGTCATGATCCACACAATCAAAAGCCAATGAAGCACAGGTAAACATCTTTCTGTTATTCTCTGCTTTCAGCCAAGATCCAGTTTACATCCTCGCCTGAATCCAGCTTGAATCTCTGGAAGCACTTAGTCAATGTACGGTTGCAGCCATTTTTCTAGTACCTATAGCAAAATTTCAGTTGCATGCGCTATTAATGGTATTATATGGTGATTTCTGCATTCCATTGGTCACCTCTTTGGAATGGGCACACACATAGATCTTTTCCAATCAGTTGGCTGGATAGTTTGCCTTCCATATTTCTTGGCATAGATAAATGAGTGTCTCCAGTGCTACATCAACTTGTTAAAAGATTTCAATTTGTATTCCATCAATTTCTGATGCCATGTTCTTTGCTAAGGTCTTAAATGCAGCATGGACTTCTTCCTTCAGTATCATTGGCTCCTGATCATATGCTACCTCTTGAAATTGTTGAACATCGACTATTTCTTTTTGGTAGAGTAACTCTGTGTATTTCTTCCATCTTCTATTGATGCTTTCTGCATAAATCAGTATTTTGCCCATTGTTGTTGTGATGTGCCGTCAAGTCGGTTTCAATCCATAGCTACCCTGTATAGGATTTCCAAGGAGCAGCTGATGAGCTTGAACCCCCAACCTTGCAGTTCAAATGGCTTTGCAGTCTGGTGCATTAATCCACAGCACCACACCAGGACTACCCATAGAAGCCTTCAATATTGCAAGTTGCAATTTACATTTTTTCTTCAGTTCCCTCAGCTTGAGAAATGCCAAGTGTGTTCTTCCCCCTTGGCTTTCTAACTTCCTGTATTTGCACAATTGTTATAATATTTTACTTTATCTTCTTGAGTTGCCCTTTGAAATTTTCTATTTTGCGCTTTTACCTCCTCATTTCTTCCATTTGCTTTAGCGTCTCTACACTGAAGAGCATGTTTCAGAGTCTCTTCTGACATCCATTTTGGTCTTTCCTTCTTTCTTGTCTACGCAATGACCTTTTGCTTTCTTCCTGTATGATGTTCTTATGGTCTTATTAGTCTATTAGTGTTTAGTGAAACAAATCTGATCTTCAGATCACCTCTACCTGTAGGTTGGATATGTCCATGTTCATATTTTGGCTCTGTGGACTTGTTTTAATTTTCTTGACTTTAGCCTGAACTTACATATGAGCAACTGACAGTCTATTCCACAGTCTGCCCCCGGCTTTGTTTTGGCTGATGAAATGGAGCTTTTCCAGCATCTCTTGCAACAGCTGTTGCCAATTTGATTTGTGTGCCTTCTATCTAGTGTGTTCCATGTGTACAGTTGTTTTTATATTGTTATGTTTTATGTTGTTTAAGAAAGCTGTTTGCATAGACAAAGTCACTGGTCTTTTTATAAGATCTTTTGATCTCCAGCATAATTTCTAACACCAATGCCGTATTTTGCAACTATTCATTCTTCCTCTTTGTTTCCAACCTTTGCATTCAAATCAGCAGATATTATCAATATATCTTGATTGCATGTTCAGTCAATTTCAGACAGAAGATTATGGTAGAGTTCTTCAATTTCATCATCATGGGATTTAGTGGTTGGTGCGTAAGTCTGAATAACAGTGATATTAACTGATCTTCCCTGTAGCTGTGTGGATATTATACTATTACATACAGCATCGTTCTTCAAGACAGATCTTGATATGTTCTTTTTGATGATGAATGCAATGCCATTCCTCTTCAATTTGTTATGTCTTCACAGTAACCTGTGTGACAGTCTGATTCAAAATGGCCAATGCCTAGCTATTTTGGCTCATTAATGCCTAGAGTATCAAAGTTTATGTGCTCTGTTTCATTTTGTACAAGTTCCAATTTTCTCAGATTCATACTTTATACATTCCATGTTCTGATTATTAATGGTTGTTTACAGTTGTTTCTCTTCATTTTGAGTTTTGCCCCAATAACAAATGAAGGTCATGAAAGCTTTTTTCATTTTGGGTTTTCATGGTCAAGTCTAGTTTGAGGAGGTAGCTCTTCCCCAGTCATATTTTGAATACCTTCCTGCCTGAGGAGCTTATCTCCTGAAAATATTTTGGTTCTTTTCATCATGTTTCAATATTCAATATTTAATATTCTGGTGCTGCCAGTGTTCTACTGCTATACATAAGATTTTCAGTGATTAAATATTTGGAAGTAGTCCATTTCTCCTTCTTCCTAGTCTGTCTCCATCTGGAAGTTCAGCTGAAACCTGACCACAGTGGTTGAAACTGGTGGTATTTAAAATATCCATGGCATAGCTTCCAGGATCATAGCAACACACAAGCTACCACAGTATGACAAACTGACACAGAGGATGGTTGTTATCATTACTGTAATTTAAATGATTATTATCAACTGTTAATAATTAAGATTAACCAGTTTTCCATTAGATTTCCTTCATAAATTTATTACCTTGATTAATTACAGAAATACCTAAATTTCCTGTGTATTATAATCTCTTAGCAGTGATGACATTATAAATATCTTACATGTTTCTCATCTGTTAATATTGCTATGTTGTGTTTCAATAGAAACAAATCATTCATTGTAATCCTGTCAAATACATCGATAGTCTCTATTTTTTCCTGATTTATCAATCCTAAATCATTTGTATTCTGAGGTCATTAAAACATTCACATTTTTTTCTTTTGTTTCATAATTTTAAATTTAGATCTTTAATCCATTTGAAATCCTTTTACTTCTTTATGCTTCATGTTAATTATGGATCCAACTCTGATTTACTTCAAATAGTGGGCTAAGTCTCTTAACAATGTTTACCTTCTCCAGTGATTTATGGTGAGTGCCCTATCATACCTATGAGTTGGTCTGTTGCTGAACTCTATATTCTATGTTAGGCTTTTATTGAGGCTATTTTAAATGTTTCAAATATAATTCCTTGCATTATTTTGTAATATATTTTCTTTTCTTTTGAAATATCACTTTGACACTTAGAAATTATACTTTTCTATATATACTTTAGAATTATTGTTGTTGTTGTTAAGTGCTGTTGAGTCAGTTTCGACTTATAGCAACCCTAAATAGTGTTTCCAAGGAGCAGTTTGTGAGTTTGAACTGCCAACCTTGTGGTTCACAGTTAAGTGCTGATCCTATAGTGCCACATCAGGTCAGTATATTAGATTTACTCTTTTTCTTAAAAAATATGTTGGCATTCCTTATGAAAATATTTTCTATACTATAATTATTTTTTAAGATTGAGTTGTTATTTTAAATGATATGTTTATTTTAGTTTTATCTAGTTTGATGTAGATATTCTTTTTATTTTCATGAGATGATCTTTTGTCTAGAAAAATTAGTTACACTATTTGCTTTCTGAAATTTTAATAAAAGTGATCTAAATTTATGATGTAAATAATCATTCATTAACTTTCCCTTTTTTGATCTTATTTTCTTATGTCTTGTTTTCTTTTTGCAGGTGTATACTTTAAGCTTTCAGAACCAATCAACGGTACTTAAAAACAATAAAAACAACTGTAAGTTTTAGGAAATAGCTTTACTACTGATGAAAACACATTCTGATAAATTTTTTCTTTTTTATAAATATGTTTCTGTTTTCCCATATTTTGTCACAGCATTAAAATAATCCCTGCAACAATTTATCATTAAGTATGATGTTAGAATTATGTTTTGGTAGGTGACTTAAGTTAATTACACTTATTTATTAGGAGCTCAGCTTTTAACTGAAAAAGTTAAGTAGTATAAGTTCATGAGCTGCTCCCTAGTAGTCTGCTTCAATAACAACTATAGTCTTGGAAACCCTATAAAGCAAATCTAAACTAGCTGTATGGTTGCTATGAGTCAAAATCAATTGACAATGAGTTTGAGGGTTTTAATTTTTTATTATATATTACCTCTTTGTACTACAATGTAAGGTTTCTAATGATAGGGAAAATTCTGTCATTACTATATACTCATCAGTTATAAAAATATATATGTCACATTGTTTGTTGTTCCTGTTAGGTGCCATCGAGTTTCTACTGACTCATAGTGACCCTGTGTACAACAGAACGAAACACTACCCAGTCCTAGGCCAACCCCACATTCCTTTCTACATTTGAGTCCATTGCTGCTGTCTTTGTGCCAGTCCATCTCATTGGGGGTCTTCCCCTTTTTCTCTGACCCTCAACTTTTCCAAACATGATATCCTTATGCAGAGACTGGTTCCTCCTGATATTATGTCCAAAGTATGACAGATAAAATCTGGTCATCCTGGCTTCCAAGGAGCACTCTGGTTTTATGTCTTCCAACACAGATTGGTTTGTTCTTTTTGCAGTCCATGACACTGTTAATATTCTCTTCCAACACCATAACTGAAATACATCAATTCTTCTATGGTCTTCCTTACTTATCCTCTAATGCATATAAGATTATTGAAAATACCATGGCTTGATTCAGGTGTACCTGACATCTGTGCTCTTGAACACTTCAATGAAGTCTTGTGCAGCAGCTTGACCTAAAGCAATACGTGATTTGATTTCCTGAAAGATGCTTCCATGAATGTTGATGGTTGATCTGAGCTAAATGAAATCTGTGACAATGTCAGTCTTTCTCCATGTTTATGGATGTTAATTTTGAACGGTGGTGAGGATTTTTCTTTTCTTTTCTTTGAAGTACAATCCATACTGAAGGCCATTATCCTTGATCTTTCATCTTGATTAGTAAGCATTTTAAGAGCTCTTCAATTTCAGCAAGCAAGGTTGTAGCATTTGCATAGCACAGGTTTTTAATGAGTCTTCCTCCAATCCTGTTTTTCTTTGTATAATCCAAAATTTTGTATTATTTGCTCAGCATACAGATTGTATAAGTAAGGTGAAAGGATACATCGTTGGTACATATCTTTTCTAATTTTAAACCATTCAGTGACTCCTTGCTCGGTTCAAGCAACTATCTCTTGGTCTATGTACAGGTTCTTCATAAGCACAAGAAAATGTTCCAGAATACTAATTTTCTGGAATGTTGACTATAACTTGTCAGTATCTATGTAATCTAAAACTGCTAACATGTTGTTGTTGTTAAGTGCCATTGAGTTGATTCTAACCCATAGTGACCCTGTATAGGGCTTCTGAGGAGTGCCTAGTACATTTGAACCTCCAATCTTGATTGTTAAATCAATCTTGTGGTCTGGTGCTTATCATACAGCACCACACCAGGACTCCAAGAGCAGCTGTAGGTATAGGAATCAGAATAGGAAAGTGAGGAATCCTAGAAACAAAGCAAAAATTAAGTTGCAGAAAGAAGTGGATGATTGACTATGTCAAGTATTCTTGAGAGGTAATGAAAGATCAGAATGAGAACTGATCATTGAGTGTTTCTTCATGAAGGTAATAAACAACAAAAGCCATTGTAGATGAGCAGTAGAACAAATGTGTGATTGTAATAGGTTTAAGAGATCCCAGGGAAAGAGAATTTGGAAATAGTTTGAACATCTTCAAAGTGTTTTGCTTGAAAGTTGCATTATAACTGTAATGAAGATGAACTATGTTGTTGTTGCTGTTGTCAGGTGCCATTGAGTCAGAACTGACTCATAGCAACCCCATTCACAGCAGAACAAAACAATGTCTGATCCTGGGCCAATCTCACTACTGCTGCCACACTTGACGCTATCAATGATGCCACCTGGCCGATCAATCTCATTGGGGGTTTTCCTCTGACCCTCCACCTTACCCAGCATGACATCCTTCTCCAGTGACTGTTTCCTCCAGACAATATGTCCAAAGTATGAGAGACAAAGCTGAGCCATCCTGACCTCCAAGGAGCACTGTGGCTGTACTTCTTCCAAAACAGATCTATTGGTTCTTTTGGCAGTCCATGGCA
>NW_006408586.1:7067393-7071577 GCF_000296735.1 Chrysochloris asiatica
ATCTGTTCTTCAAATGATCTCTAAATTCAGGTGGGATAAATTCAAGGTCATATTTTGGCTCTTGTGGAATTGTTTTCATTTTCTTCAGCTTCAGTTTAATTTGCATATGAGTAATTGATGGTCTGTTCTACAGTCTGCCTCTGGCCTTGTTTTCACTGTTGATATGGAACTTTTCCATCTTCTCTTTCCACAGATGTAGTCAATTTGATTTCTATGTGTTCCATCTGGACTATGGGAAACAAAAATTCCTGGGATTAAATCCTGTGTGACCTTGAACAAATGATTATTTTTATCCACGTCATAATAGTCTCCTCTGGAAAAGGAACTTTTCTCATAAAATTATAGATAAACCAAATTAATTAGTTTAGATATGTAAAGGTTAAAGGGCTGGGTTCATATGTAACTAATTCTACACAAATTTCCACTTTATCATTATTTGGAAGAACAGGGAAAGTGGCTGATGGGGCAGATTGTCAGTAACAATAGCAATACCAGAAAAATAATATTCAAATATCCATCTGAATTCTGAGGAGAATGATTATGTTGCAAAAACAAGACAAAACAAAACAAAATCCCGATGACGCAGGAGAAAGGAAAGAGTTACTAATCTGGTATCCTTGAGTGGGCTAGAGGGGATAGCATCTAGTACTTAAGAATATAGGATTTAGTTTACCTAAAATATAGAAGATTATTTCATTGCACCAGGAGGAAAGACAGATCATATGGAAACACAGGATGTCCAGGAGTACTTGATGGAGAGAGATTCTGGAAATCCCTTTCTGATTGCTTCAATTTCTCAGCAAATTAGATAGTGTAGTCTTACCTGTGGAGAGGGAGTGACCTATGCTTTACTGCAGGCTTGTGACATTGTGATTACTAAGCTTTAGAATTAATTAAAGCTTATAAATAGGTCAAAATAAGTTTCCTGTTCCAGCTAAGCAGTGCAATTTTGCATTGGATAAGAAATAGGCAGTTTATCTTTACTTCCTTGCAGTCTCAGTTGGGATATGAGTCAGACCAATTAATACATTTAAAAAAGGAAGGACAAAATCCATGGATTGTTCTAGAGCTCCATTTTGTCACCTCAGCATGTCTTTCATTTCCTTAAGCTGCCCAGGTGCTGATTGTTTTCATGATGCAGTTCCTTCTTAATGAAGACTTTATTATTTTCTTCTGTGTTGCTTTATTCTGGCTTATCTTTCATTCCTGCCAAATTCAGATTAGACACAAATAGTCTTTAAAATTACATAGGATTAAAAGAAAGCAGACAGTCAAAATGAGAGATACTGTTATTTATTTTTTGTTTTAGCTGTAGTCCACTTGAGCCAATACAACATTTTCATTTTAAAAGAAATAAGTCTTTGTCTATAGATAGAATTATATTAAATGAAATTGCTGATAGTTTTTTGGGGCGAATTGATAATTCACTTTCATTTAAAAAATATAGTATGTTCTTTCTTGCAAATTCAGAGATGGGGATAAATGTTTTTGAGTAATTCCTATACACCGATAGAAGTGTTTTTTACTGGAAATGCTTATGACAAATTCTGAAACAACAGAAATATATGAAGAAAATTAATCAGTGTTGTTGCTAGGTATTTCTGAGTGCTTGCACTCATATCAAACCTATGTACAATAGAGGAAATGGTTGTTCTATCCTGTGTCATCCTCACAGTTGTTATGTTTGAGCCCATTGTTACAGCCACTGTATCATTCCATCTCATTGGAAATCATTGCCAAACAATTGCTCCAACTCATAGCAGCCCTTTATCGGGTTTTCAAGGAGCAGCTGGTGAGTTTGAACTGCCTATCTCGTGTTTCAAACCGACCTTGTGTTCTAGTGCTGGCATAGAACAATTTTTGATTTAAGAAAATTGAAAATTTGAACATGAAAAATGGAAAGAAGTCAGATAGAAATTTAAATGAATGATAAGAGAACAAAGACTGTTCTTTAAGGCCATTGTTTTTGAATGAGAAAACACTTTGCATTCAATGGAAAATTCAGATGAAGAAATGTGGCTTAATTTTTTGTCTTTCTCTTTTGAGTTCAACAGTGTTCCCAGTTTCTGGGAAAAAACTTCTAGATGGAGTACTCTGCCACAGTATGACCCTATCCAGAGGCCACAATATATTGAATGGTTAATAAAATAGACTGGTGCCGGTAAATCTCTTCCATGGGAATTTTGGATTGGAGACTAAGTAAAACACACTGAATTAAACTTTGTCTTACTGGGATCATAGGGTCTAAAGTTCTGAAAATATCCAAAATCCAATTTCTATAATGTTGATTAAGAACTGGAGCAAAGCAAGCTAAAGGGAAAAACATTCAAAGGATATCCAGGAAAAAAAAATAATTTACATTTGAAACAACTCTTTGCTTCCTTCCTTCCTTCTTTTCTTTCTTGTATGCATGCTCCACTGCCCATTGTCAGCAAATCAATTCCAGCTCAGCAAACCTAACTGGGGTTTCCAAAAATAAATCTTAACAGGAACAGAAAGCCTCATCTTTTGCCATGAAGGGAAGGGTGGGTTTGAACCTCCAACATTGCAAACATTAGCAACCCAGTGCCTTATTCACAGCACCACCAGAGTGTCCTCTTGCCTGCATTGTTGTTGTTGTTAGGTGCTTGAACTCAGCTCCTACTCAGAGTGACTCTATGAAGAACAGAATGAAACACTGTCCTGTCCTGCACTACACACACTATTGTTTTTGTGTTTGAGTCTATTGTTGCAGCTACTATGTCAAGCCAACTCATTGGGTGGCGTTCCTCTTTCTCAATGACCCTCCATGATGTTCTTTTCCAGACTGTTCCCTCTTGATCATATGTCCAAACTATGTGAGACGAAATCTCACCATCCTTACTTCTAAGAAGCACTATGACTGTACTTCTTCCAAGACAGATTTGTTTGTTCTTCTGGCAGTCCCTGTTACTTTCAGTATTCTTTGCCAACATCATAATTCAAATGCATCAATTCTACTCTACTCATCCTTATACATTGTCCAGATTACACATTCATATAGGACAATTGAAAATACCATGGTTTGAGTCAGACACACACCTCAGTCCTGAAAGTGATATCTTTGGTCTTTAACAAATTTAAAAGGTCTTTGATGGCAGATTTGTCAAATGTAATACGACATTTGATTCCTTGACTGTTGTTTCCATGAACATTGATTGCTAATCCAAGTAAAATGAAATCTTTGACAATTTGAATCTTTTTCTTCATTTATCAAAATGTTATTTATTCAAGCAGTGGTGAGGATTTCAGTTTTCTTACACTGAGGTGCAATTCCTACTAAAGGCTGTAGTATTTGATCTTTATCAGTAAGTATTTCAAGTTAACTGTCAATGTAATTCTGTAACCATTTTTTAATAGCTGTCAGCAAAATCTTGCTTACATGTGATATTAACGATATTGTCTAATAATTTCCACATTTTGCTGAGTAACCTTTCTTTGGAATGAACACAGACATGAAGTCCTTCAGTTGGTTGGCCAGGTAGCCGTGTTGCAAATTTTGGGGCATATTAATGAGTGCTGCCAGTTCTGCATCAGTTTGTTAAAGTATTTCAATTTGTATTCTGTTAATTCTTAGAGTCTTATTTTACACTAATGTGTTCAGTGTAACATAGACTTCTTCCTTCAATACCATCAGTTCTTGAATAAATTGTACTTACTGAAATGGTTGAATGTTGACCAGTTTTTTTAGTACAGTGACTGTGTGTTCCATGTTTTTTTGGTGTTTCCTGCATCATTCAATATTTTGGCCAAGGCCCGAGTTCAGCTCTCATGCTTTGGACATGTTATCAGGAGGGACCAGTCTTCTGGAGAAAGACATCATGCCTGGTAAAGTGGAGCATCAGTGAAAAGAGGAAGACTCCTAATGAGATGGATTGCCACAGTGGCAGCAGCAATGGGCTCAAATATAACAATTATTGTGAGGTTGGTGCAGGATTATGCAGTGCTTCGTTCTGTTGTGCATAAGGTCACTATGAGTTGGTACCAACTTGACAGCACCTAACAATAACAACATCAACAACCCTGTGAATTATTCTGTGCTCTCTGATTTATACCCCATCAAACAGGCAGTTTGGGCCTACTCCAAAGTCTCAATTCATGTTTCTTTTCAACGTTCTCTGAGTGTGAGAAACAAAAAGAGGCCTAAAGGGGCAAGGTCAGGGCTA
>NW_006408586.1:7071912-7078055 GCF_000296735.1 Chrysochloris asiatica
CCAACCACCAAATGAGAAAATGAGATGGATTGGTACAGTGGCAGTATCAATGGGCTCATGCTTAACAACTCTTGTGAGGATGGCACAGGACAAGGCAATGCCTTATTCTGCTGTGCAGTCAAAACAGACTTGAAGGCACCTAACAACAATAAAGGAGCTCTGGTAGCATAGTGGTTACAAACCAGGCTGCTAATCTCAAGGTCAGCAGTTCGAAATTACCAGCTGTTCCACGGGAGAAAGATGAGGCTTTCTGCTCCTGTAAAGATTTATAGCCTCGGAAATCCTGTACAGGGTCGCTGAGTCGGAACCGACTCCACAGCACATAACCACCACCACCAACAACAATAAGAGGTATTATAGCCATAACCAAGGAAGGAACAATTGGACTGAGAAACTAACAGTTTTGGGTTTTGTTGTTTTTTTTTTTTCTTCTTCTCTCTTATAAGGAATGATTGCTCTCTCTGTGAAGGGAAGTCCCACCTACAAATTTCCCATTAGGTATCAGTGGTCGTTATTTCCTTGTTCTCCTACTCTTAGGCCAATCTTGGGACAATGAGAATAAGATGAACACATCTGTTATATTTCAATTATGGTTAATTTTCTGAGGTTGAAAGCAGAATATAGTCTCCTTGATCAAGGTATTTATTTGTAGTTTCCTGCTCATATTTGTTGCTTTTGTTAGTGTTGTTGAATTGATTTTGACTCATAGTGACCCTGCATATTGTTTCTGAGGCTCTTTAAATCTTCATGGGAGCAGAAAGCCTAATCTATTTCCTGTAGAGCAGCTGGCTAGTTCTCAGTCTAGTGCTTATTGTATGAAACCACCTGCTCAGATGGGGATTTCTTATAGAGAAGAGAGAACAGTGGCACTACAGCTAACACACTACTTGTGATGCTTTCAAAAAAATCACATTAGTCAGAGAGGAAACAGATTTTGTATGAAAATAGGTTGCAGTTTTCTTTACCAAACTCTTTTTTGGCTCATTTGGTTCTTTTCCTTGAACTGCAAAGTTGGTTTAAAAAGCAGTTTAAGCTCACCAGCCGCTCTTTGGAAATGCTATACAAGGTCGCTATGGGTTGGAACCAACTTGATGGCACTTAGCAACAACAAACAACAATCATTTAGTATTAGTGTTCTTGTGTGGTGCTATGGGATAAAGCACTGGATGAAAAGGTCAGTTTGAACCACAGCGTTTGTGGTTCAAACTCACCGGTCACTTCTTGGAAACCCTATACAGGGTAGCTATGAGTCAGAACTGACTCAATGGCACTTAACAACAAAAACAACAATTAATACGTTCCTGTCTTTTCCTATGCTTTTACTTTTATTTTTGATTCTGGTATTGCTGTTCCAGCTCTTCATATTGTTTGTTTCAGTGTATTTGTCAATGCCTTTCTAGTCAAACTTTCCTCTGCCCTTGTAGCCAAGCTGGTATGTAGCACATATGCAGATGCAATTCTTGTTGTTCTTGTTGTTGTTATTTGCCATGGAGTTCGGTCCTACTCACAGAGACCATTTGTTGTTGCTGTTGTGGTTGTCAGGTGCGATCGAGTAGGTACCGACTCATAGTGACCTTATGCACAGTAGAACCTGAAACACTGCCCAATCCTGGGACAACCTCACTGCTGTTGCCACACTTGAGTCTATCGATGTTGCCACTTGGCCAATCCATTTCGTTGGAGGCTTCCTCTTTTTCTCTGACCATCCACCTTACCAAACATGATATCCTTTTCCAGTATTTGGTTCCTCCTGACAATATGTCCAAAGTATGAGAGACGAAATTTGGCCATCCTGGCTTCCAAAGAGCACTCTGGCTGCACTTCTTCCAAAACGGATCTATTGGTACTTTTGGCAGCCCATGGCACTTTCAATATTCTCCTCCATAGACCGTATGAAATAAAAAGTATGTAAGGACTATATACACATGCATACCTTAATTAAGGTCGAACAGTTTCACAGCCAATAAGCTAATATACTTCCTATGTAGTAGGTGTTCTTATGTATGGCTGACTTAGGTTCGGAAAAGAGATATTACAACTGAAATGGTAGGTGATAAAGAGAAAGCCATACAATGCAAATTTAACAATTGTTGTTGTTAAGTGCCTTGGAGTTGGTTCTGATTCATAGCAACCCTGTATCTGGTTTCCAAGGAAGAGCAGGTGAATTTGAACCACTACCTCATGATTCAAACCAAATGGTCACATGCTTATCCTACAAAACCACATCAGGTCTCTAAGTCTATCAATGGCTACAGAAAATTAGGACAGAAAATAATACTTTACATAGTCTTTTTAATATTCTCATTTTTCAAATATTCTTAATATGTGAATCAAAGAGGTTAGACCGAGTATGTAGACGAAAATATAGTGATGCCAAGAGTCTATTCTTGCAAGATTAGTCGGATATACCAAGTATTTTCCAGGTACTGTATGTGAAGAGGATGCTGATGAAAGATGTCATTTATGTGTTACCACTACTAAATCTTGCTTATTTCTGTATATCTGAACTGTTCTGGAAAAAGTCAATTTCGCAGAAAATTCCTGCTTGTTGATTTCCCACTCAACCCCCTCTTCCACTTTCAGAATCAGGTCTGTACCACCTTTGTGCATCTCCTTCAAGGTTATTAGAGTAAAAGCTACATATATTTCTACTTTACTTATTCTTTGACACATCCATTAGAAGGATTCTAAGGAGCTCTGGTAGCGTAGTGGTTATGAATCGGTCTGCTAACCTCAAGGTTGGCAGTTCGAAACTATCAGCCATTCTGTGGAAGAAAGATGAGGGTTTCTGCTCCCATAAAGATTTACAGCCTCGGACACCCTGTGCAGGGTCACTATGAGTCAGAACCAACTCCACGGTACTTTACACAACAACAGCATAAGGCATTTACTAACACCAGAAGCTAAACCATTCTAGTTGTCATACTGGCAGTGCTTTCTCAATATGGATATTGCTATTTATAAAAAACAACTTTGTTTGCCTTTCCTCATTTCTCAAGAAGCACCTAACAACAACAATATATATGTATATGTAGAGTCCTGGTGCGGTACTGTGGGTTCATGTGCCAGACTGCAAAGTCATTTGAACTGAAAGTCAGTGGTTTAAGCTCACCAGCTGCTCCTTGGAAACCCTACACAGGGTCTCTATGGGTTGGAATCGACTTTACGGCACTTAACAACAACAAGATTACAAATTACAGCAGTTAAATTATCATGTGAAAACATTAAGAAATGGATTCAATATTCTCATTTTGAAAATACATGAAAGTGCATGAAATGTTTTAAAACTATTTCAATTTAAATAACTTTTAAAAATAATGTGGATCCTAAAATACTTATGGAGTCACGGTGTGGCACTGTAGGATGAGTACTGAACTGCTAACAAGGTTGATGGTTGAAACCCACTAGACACTTCTTAGAAACCCTATACAGGGTTGCTATAAGTCAGAACTGACTCAACAGCACTTAACAACAACAACAACAAAATACATATGCCCTAATTACTCCCAAAATTGTATTTTTGTAGAATATCTTAAATTCCTTATAATGAAATACTATTCTATATTAAATGTAAAGCAGAATATGACTAAGAAAAATAAAGATGGAAGAATGGTTAACTAAATCAAAGTCATTTCAATTCCTAACTCAGTCAACTCAATTTTTTTCACTCTTGTTATACTTCCTTTCCTTTTGGATAGTATTCAAGTTCCAGTCGGGATGGGATTTTACACACAGTATTAGAATCAAAATTGTTGTTAGGTGCCCTCAAGTTGATTCCAACACATAATACCGTGCATATAACAAACGGAAACATTGCCCAGTTCTGTGCCATTCCCACAATGATGGTTATGTTTGAGCTCATTGTTGCAGCTACTCAGGTAATTCATCTCCTTGAGGATCTTCTGCTTTTTCACTTTATCTAACATAATGTTCTTCCCCAGGGACTGCTCCTTCCAGATAACATGTCCAACATACATGAGATGAAATTTTGCCATCCTTGCTTGTAAAGAGCATTCTGACTTCCTTAGAATGTTTTCCTTCTTATTACACAGATTTTTTTTCCCTTCTTTTGGTAGTCCATGGTCTATTCAAAATTCTTTGCCAACATCATAATACAAATGCATTAATTCTTCTTGCATCTTCCTCATTCAATGTCCAACTTTCATAGGCATATGAGGTAATTGAAAATACCATAGCTTGTGTCAGGCATACCTGCCTCAAAATGATATCTTTGTTCTTTAACACTTTAAAGAGGTCTTGTGCAACAGATATACCCAATGCAATATGTCATTTGATCTCTTGATGGTTGCTTCAAAGAAGCACTAATTGTGGATAAAAATAAATGAAATCCTTGACAATACCTGTATTTTCTCCATTTATAATTATCATGTTTATTGGCCCAGTTTTGATGATTTTTGTTTTCTTTATATTAAGATGTAATCAGTAACGAAGGCTATAGTCCTTGATCTTCATTAGAAATTGTGTCAAATCCTCCTGGATTTCAACAATTTAAGTTTTGTCATTTGCCTACCACAGGTTGATGAGGCTTCCTTCAATCCTGATGCCACATTATTCTTCATATTGTCCAGCTTAAAAACATCATAGGAAGATGTCTGTCCTCTCTTATTATCTTCTTCTCATTGATATTTGAGAGACTTATTTTCTTGGATCTCATTATCCTTCCACAATGGTGCCTAATGAGATTTCTAAATCCCACTTTCCTTAGGTATCTGATTCCCAGAGTGGCCTATGCTGCTTTTTGCTACATCTTCTTGTGGTATTCCTTTATGTACACCGGATTATCACAATCACAGGAAAAATCAAATAATAATTCTCACTGCACTGAAGACAAACCCCAAAAATGGGTGCTGTGTAACTCAACATTTCTACTTCTTTAGCAGCAACTGGAGCTTGCTCACGGTCACCCTATCTCAGGACTCCAGAAGTCTACTCTTAGATTTCAAATACCAAACCCTGAGTTCCTTCTCCTTCAACTTTTTTTTCCCCTCCAATTATACTCTCTTTCTTCCACACACACTCTCTTAAAATAAAGGAAGAGGAGAAATAATTTCCACTTGTTCCAAGTTTTTTTAGTCTTAAATATGATTGTGAATGTGTCTGAAATGGTACATGTTAAAACAAACAAACAAACAAAACATTAAAATGAAATCTAAGAAACATTCTGAAGCAGAATATTGACCGTTTTTCTATAGTAAAGGGACTCTTCAGAGATGCATTTATTTTTCCCTTGGATGAACATTTTTTGTTTTCTCATTAGTACTCTAAAGACAAATAAAGTTTAAGAGTACAACTAATTCTGTCTATTATAAAACTAAATTAACCAAACTAACTCAACAGTTGATTTTACATAACCCCAGAGAAGAAAGCTTCAGACAAATCTGTATGCTTACAGATTTACCAATCTACTTTGATTCACTAACTAAATTGACTGCTTTTCCAGTTTTCTAAATGACCATTCTACTCTCCTAACATTCAACTGAAAAGTCTTGGAGACATATTCATTCCTTTATTTAACATCGCATATTTAATCCATTTGCAAATTTTGTCAGTTATTTCTTATATGTACTCCCGAATTTTATATCTCATCACTTCTTTTATTACCATTCATATCCAAAACACTATCATATTTCACCTTGATTATTGTCATTGTTTTGAAACTGGTTTTCCTGCTTCAGTTCTTGCTATTCTTTGTGCTGCCTAGTCTATTCTTTACAATTTAGGCCATTCCTCAGCTGCAAATCATTAAATTACTTCCCTTCTCAGATTCAACCTCCTTATGATGACACTAGAGCACATACAATCTCGCCCTGGCATATATCTTCCTTGTTGTTGCTGTTAAGTGCCAACAAGTGGGTTGATTTTCCTTTAAAGGATAATATAAGGAAATCTAAGTCTATGTCCTGCCCCACCAGGGAACCACTGTACATGGAAGTCAGTGTTTCTCAACTCTAGTTATACATTAGGGTCACAGGGAAGCTCTTGAAAATGTACTTGTTGCTTTTATTAGTTATCTAATCAGTTCTGACTCATAGATACCCTATGCTCGGCAGAAGGAAATGCTGCTGGTTCTTGCACCATCTTCACAATTGTTATGTGTGAATCCACTGTTGCTACCACTCTGT
>NW_006408586.1:7078485-7080549 GCF_000296735.1 Chrysochloris asiatica
TTGCCTAGTGCAAGATATCTTTTGATTTCCTGACTGCTGTTTCCATGAGTGTTTGGTGAATCCAAGCAAAAGGAAGTCTTTGAAAAGTTCAATGTTTTCTCCATTTTTCATGATGTTATTTACTGATACAGTTGTGAGGATTTTCATTTTCTTTAAATTGTGAGGCAGTTTACACTGGAAGCTGTAGTGGCTGAGCTTCTCTATGTATCCAGCAAGCAATGCTGTGCCATACGTATACACAGCTTCTTAATGGGTCTGCCTCCAACCCTGATGCCACCTTCTTCACTATAATTCAGTTTCACTGATTATTTGCTCAACATTCAGATTGAATAAGTATGGTGAAAGAATATAAACTTGTCACATATCTGATTTTAAACCACTCATTAGTCCCTTGGTCTCTAAAAACCATCGCTTAGTCTATATACAGGGTTCTCATGAGCACAATTAAATGTTCTGCAACATCCATTCTTTGCAATGTTATCCTTAGTTTGTTATGATCCACATAGCTGAATGTTTTTGCATAGTCAATAAAGCACAAAACCAATATAATATAAATAATGATCTTCTTCTATCCACATACTCTTCTCAATCTGACTTGAATTTTCTTGTTGATGTACTGCTGCAATCAATTTTTGACTTATGTTCAGCAAATTTTACTTGCATATGACATTAATGATACTGAAAATGGTTTCTGCTTTACTACTAGCCTAAAGGTTGGCGGTTCAAACTCACCACACAATGAGGCAGAAAAATGGCCTTGAGATCAGCTTCTACAAAGATTATAGTCTTTTGCACCTGTGTAATCCTGTGTTGAATCAACTTAATGACAACTGATTTGATTTGGCTTTACAGAATCTTAATCCTGGTAAGGGAAAGGATGTCTGCATATGCTAACATATCCTTGGATCCAGGAAATGAAAGTGTTCAAGTAGTGATTATGTAGATTAATTCTTAAAACTTTACATAGTGATTGAGAGAACCAAAGATTCTTATGAAAGATTCATGAAGTTATGTGATTCTCCCTGTTTGGGAAAGAGAAAAATGAGAGATTAAAAACAAAAGGAGTGTCAAGCATATCTGTTGCTCACTCTATATTACAAATATTCTCACTTGTAAAAGGCGAAGAAAAGATCACTTTAAATACATGAAATGCATGTATTAATACTTGCTCAAAATTGCTTTTCCCATAAAATGAAGGGGAAAAAAGGAATTAATCAGATTCTACTTTTAAAATCATGAGTCCTGGTGTGATGCTGTAAGGTAAACACTGAACTTCTAACTGCAAAGTCAGAATTTCAAACCCACCACTGCTTCTTAGAAACCTTGTACATGGTCTGTATGTGTAAGAACTGACTCAAGAGCACTTACAAACAGCAACAATAACAACTCATAAAAGGCAAATATCCCATATACTCCTAAGGCTGCTTTAACTACACATTTCCTTATTTTTAAGAAAAGGTTAAAGCAATACATCTAGTACTATTATCATTATAATGAATCAAATTGATGTATTGTTTTCAATGGGTTAATAAGTACTTGATGAGCAACCAAGAAATTATCTTGCTCTTCTGCCATACTCCTCCTTTTCCTCCCTCTTTGCTGTAAGAAATTTAGTTATTTCAAACTTGGCATTACTTCTATTGGAAATCTTTGTCATTGTCAAGTTATTTCCGACTCATAACAACCCTATGCATGACAGAACAAAATGCTGCCCATGCTTGTGCCATCCTCACAATCAGTGTTACACTGATTGTGTAGCAGCCCATTGCTGCTGCCACTGTGTCAATTCATATTGTTGGGGGTCTTCCTCTTTTTTGTTGACCCTTCATTTTATCAAGCATGATATCCTTCTCTATGGACTGGTCCTCCCTGATACCATGTCCAAAGTATGAGGGACTAATTCATACCATCCTGGACCATTCTAAGGAGCATTCTGACTGTCCTTCTTCCAATATAGATTTGTTTGTTGTTCTGTACTTTTAATATTCTTCTCCAACACCACAATACTTTGTATCAATTCTTCTATAGTCTTCCTTATTCATCATCCAGTTTTCACATGCATGC
>NW_006408586.1:7081034-7087506 GCF_000296735.1 Chrysochloris asiatica
CAGGCCACCACAGTACAACAGACTCACCGATGACTGGTGGAGGGAGTTTTCAGCAAGACATACTGCTGTAGGATAATCACTCGACCGCAAGGTAGGTTTGAACCACAAGGTTAGTAGTTCAAATTCACCAGCTGCCCCTTGCAAACCATACACAGGGTTGCTATGAGTCAGAACGATGCAACAGCAATTAACAACAGCATCAACAACAATCTAGTGATTACAATTAACTAATTTATTCCTATAGATTAAATCACAAACCTCCCAAAGAACATATGTAGCTGCCTTATCTTTATCATTCATAAACTTAAGCACATCCTAAGGCACCTTGAATTACCTTTTATTCCTGAATACTAGGCCATACATTTTTACAGTATTTTTTAAATTTTGTTTTTGTTCATTAACCTAACAATATTGTGAAAATATTCAGTATATGCAAAGATTTCTCTTGATAAGTTTCAATATCATCCATTAAATTAAATATTAAATTAAGTGACTAATCTCACATTTTGCCTGGTTATTTAACTGAGAGACAAATTTATAGACTTGTCATGAAAGAAATTGAGTAGTGTCTGAGGGACAAATAGCATCCTGGTGCAAGCATTTGTGGGAGCATTACTGATAAAGCAACGAGTTTATTCTTAGCATTTTGTAATGCCTGTCTCACAGTTATGAAAACTATCAGATGATGCCAACCCTGAGAACAGGTGGTTGTTGTTAGGTGTCATTCAGTCAGTTCTAACTCATAGCGATCCCATGCACAACAGAATTAAACACCGCTGGGTCATGCACCATCCTCACAATTGTTAGTTTGCTTGTATCTATTGCTGATGCCGCTGTGTCAATTCATTTCATTGGGAGATTTCCTCTTTATCACTGACCTTCCATTTAACGAAACATTATGTGCTTCTCGAGGGACAGCTTCCCCTGAAAACATGTCTGAAGTATCCTAGCTTCTAAGGAACTTATGGGCTATACTTTTTCTAAGAAAAACCTGTTTGTTTTTATGGCAGTCTATGGTAATTTAATTATTCTTCTCCAACACCATAACTCAACTGCGTCAGTTCATCTAAGATTGCCACTATTCATTGTTCAACTGTTGAAAATACCTTGACTTGGGTCAGGCACACCTTAGTACTCACACTGATCTCTTTACACGTCATGTTATTTATTGGTCTAGTTATGGGGATTTTAATTTTCTTTACATTGAGGTGAAATCTATACAGAAGGCTGTAGTCTTTAATCTTCAAAATTAGACTTCAGAACTAGTCTAAAATATTCAGGAAATATTTTAAGTCCTCTTCTCTTCCTGCATCCAAGATTGTGTCATCTGTATTTTGCAGGCTGTTAATAAGCCTTGCTCCAGAGCTGATGCCATGTTCTTTTCATATAACCTAGCTTCTCACATTATTTACTCAGCGTATATACTTTGAGTAAGTATGGTGAAAGAATACAACCCTGGCATACACCTTTCCTGATTTTAAACTTTCCAGTATCCCATTGTTCTATTCAAATGACTGCCTCTTTGTCTAGGTACAGGTTCCTCATGAGCATAATTAAGTGTTCAGGAATACTCATGTTTCACAATGTTATCCATAACTTGTCATGATCCACAAACTCAAACACCTTTGCATAGAAAATAAAACACAAATTGCTCCTTGAAAACCCTCTACAGGATCTCTATGAGGCAGAATTGACTCACTGGCACTTAACAACAATAGCAACTTCTTTGCCCTCAACCAAGATCCATCTGATGTCAGCAATGATATCCCTAGTTCCTTGTCCTCTTCTGAACAAGGGTTATATTTCTGGTAGGTCTCTTTCAAGGTAACGTTATAACTGTTTAAAAAAATTATTTTCAGCAAAGTTTTACTTGCAGATGATATGAATGATGATTTCTGCATTCTGTTGAGTCACCACTATTTGGAATAGACACAAATATGGATCTCATCCAACAGGTTGGCCAAGTAGCTGTCTTCCAAATTTCTTGACATTAGATGAGTTAGTACCTCCAGTGTTGAAAGATTTCCATTTGTGTTTCATCTGTTCCTGGAGTTTTGTTTTATACCACTCCCTTAAGTGTAGCTTCAACTACTCTCTTCAGTATCATTACTGCTTGATCATATACAACTTCTTGAAATGGTTGAACATCAACTATTTATTTAGGGTACAGTAACTTTGTACAAATCTTTCATCTTCTTTTTGATGCTTTCTGAATAATTCAAGATTTAGCCCATAGAATCCTTTAATATGTTTTGCACATCGAGGACTGAAATTTTTCTTCAGTTCTTTCAGATTGAGAAGTGTTGAGTGTGTACTTTCCTTTGGTTTTCTTACTCCAAGTTTTTGTACAATTCATTATAATAATTGATTGTGTCTTCTCAAGCTGCCCTTTAAAATTTCCTGTTCAGCTCTTTGACTTCCTTATGTCTTCTGTTTACTTTAATATCTACATGCTGAAGGGCAAATTTCAGTCTCTTCTGGCATTCATTATGGTCTTTTCTTTCTTTCCAGTTTTTTAATGATCCTTTGTTTGCTTCTTCTATGATGTACTGATATCATCCCACAGGTTCTTCTTGTCTTTGGTCATTAATTTCTAATGTGTCATATCTGTTTTTGAAATGATTCCTAATTCAGGTCAGTTATATCCAATATCATATTTTAGCTCTTGTGGACTTGTCTTGTCTTCAACTTCAGCTTGATCTTGCATATGTACAATTGACAGTAAATTCCACAGTTGGCACCTGGCCTTGTTGTGACTAATGATATTGAGCTTTTCTATTGTCTTTTCTTCCCACAGATGTACTCAATTTTCTTCCTGTGTCTTTCTTTCAATTTTCTTCCTGAGTCTTCCACCTGGCTAGGCAAATATGCATAGTAATCTTCTGTGTTGTTTTAAAAAGACATTTTCAATGAATAAATCATTGGTCTTGCAAAATTCTATCATGTAGGTGCCTGCATCATTTCTGTCACCAAGCCTATATCATCCAGATCCTTTCTCTTTGTTTCAAACCTTTTTATTCCCATCACTGGTGATTATTAATACACCTGGTTACCTGTCTGATCAATTTCTCATTGGAGATGTTGGTAGAATTGTTCAGTTTTATGATAACTTGTTTAAATGGTTACAGCATAAAGTTTAATAACAGTGGTATTAACTTGCCTTCCTTGTAGGTATATGAATATTATCCTATCATAGAGAGAATTATGCCTCAAAATAGGTCTTGAAATGTTATTTTTGTTGATAAATGTGACAACAGTCCTCTTCAATTTGTGGTTCCCATATAGTAAACCATATGATTTAAAGTTGCCAATACCAGTCTACATAATCTTACTAATGCCTAGGACATCAATATTCATGCATTCCACCTAACTTTTGACAAATTCTAATTTTCCTAGGTTCATTATTCATACATTCCCTGTTCTGATTAGTGGGTGTTTGCAGCTGTTTCTCCTGTGTCTCATGAGCAAATTAAGTTGTGTTCCATGTGCAAATGAAGGTCCTGAGTTGTGTGCTATGTGTAAATGAAGGTCCCCAAAACTTTACTCCAATCATGTCATCATGATTAACTCTATTTTGAAGATGCAGTTTCTCCTCAGCCACATTTTGAGCATCTTCCAGCCTGAGAGGATCATCTTCTGGCTCTATATATGACAATATTCTGGCATTATTCTCAATGTTTTCATCATCTGACACTGGATCTGACAATATTTGAGGCAATTCTTACGGTTTTCAGTAATTAAACATTCGGAAACAGTCTGTTTCTCCTTCTTTCTAGTCTTAGTCTGGAAACTCCACTGAAGCTTGTCCACCATGAGCATCCCAGCTTATATTTCATACCAGTGACATAGCTTCCAGTATCATAACCACCACAGTATGACAAACTTACAAATGAATGGTAAGAAAAGATCACTATGTGATCATAAATCCCAGTTGCTTCAAACAGAAAGTGAACTTTAGATTATCAGTCACCTGTCAACTACTATATGATGTTTACTTCAGTGTAACAGTTTCTGATCAGAGATAAATATCCTATGACAATCTTTCTGTTTCTTTTTTGTCTATGATAAAGGCTCTTCACATTTTTGCTTTGTATTAACATAGAACACTTACATTTTCATGAACTTTCATTTTATTCCCATTGTTGTTAGATATATATCAAGGAATTATAATGTATGAAAATATGATTTTAGTTATCTTTCAGTGCAATTTATATGGACCATAGAAGCAAAAGCTAGTTTATAAAGGTTGACGATAGCTTTTCACATTCCTCAACCTCAGGGAATTTCAGATTAATGGGTGAATTCCTTCTTTATACATTTGCATGTTCAAAAGTTTCTGAGTTTATCTGTGAATCACAGGCAATGTACATTAAAAGCTCCTCATACAAGTACAAATCTTCCATTGATGCTAATAATTTTTTCACTAATAAGTAAGTCTTTGGGCCATTTTTTTTTTCTAAATACTACATTTCAAAGTCTTGACTTCTGATGGGTAGAGATAAAATTGAGGATCTATCTTCTTAGTGAGCACATGTTTGATCAGATAGTACTCACTGGTATTTTGAGAGGTCTTAGACTAATGAAGCTCTTTGATGCTATGAAAACAGAAATTATAGTTATAGATTGCAAACTTTGCACTCATAATTCCCTATATGAAAATATTGCCAGAAATTGGACTTTTACTTGATCACATTTTCTTCCTCATGAATTGTAAAAATATCTTCTGGAAATAAATCGGCTATCTTTATAGTTTTCCAGGTTCAGTGTAAATATAGTATACTGGGAAAGAATGACCTAGACATCTGTGAAATACAAATGATGACAGGAAGAATGAGCATCAAGCTTCCTAGTCACTGTATAATCAACTATGAACATTCAGTTAATACAATTTAATTGAGACACATTAGGCTTGGAATAATTTTCTTCAAGTTGTACACTTCATAGTAATTCTTAAGGCCCATTCTGTGATTTGCATTGGTATGTTGTATCTGCAAAATGCAAGGATAAGTAACAACTATTGCTACAAGAAAAATAGTAGTCTTTATTAAACAAAAATATGAAATGTGAAGCTATTGTTTCTCAATATATTTTCAAAATCCACCACTCATCTGTCAGTGTGCTGAGCTGTGATGGCTTGTGTGTTCCAGTGATTCTGCTGCCAGTATTTTAAATACCAGCAGGGTCATCCATGGTGAACAGGTTTCACTGATCTTCCAGATGAAGACAGACTAAGAAGAAGGAAGAGACCAACTATTTACAAATATTTAGTTACTGAAAATATTATGAATAGCAGTGAAACACTGTCAGATAAAACCAGAATACTGAATAGTGAAACAAGATGAAGAACACCAGAATGTTGTCAGATTTAGTGCCAGAAGATAAGTCTCTAGGATTGGAAGGCCTTCAAAATATGACTAGAGAAGAGCTGCCTCCTCAAGGTGGAGTTGTCTATGATGACGCAATGAAAAGCTATCGGGACTTTCATTTGCTGATGGGGTGTGACTCAAAATGAAAAGAAACAGCTGTAAACATCCATTAATAATACGAATGTGAAATGTATGGAGTATGAAGCTAGGAAATTTGGAAATTGTCAAAAATGAAATGTAACGCATAAACTTCGATATTCTAGGCATTGGTGAGCTGGAATGGACTGGTATTGGCCAATTTAACTCTGAAAAACTCATGGTTTCCTATTCCAGGAATGACAAATTGAAGAGGAATGGCGCCAAATTCATCATCAAAAAGAACATATCAAGATCTGTCTTTTTTTTTTTTTCCTTTAACTTTTTATTATGAATTTTGTGATAGCTTACATAGGCAAAAATCAGCTTTACATTCATCCTATCGTATTTTGTTTCATTGCAATGATTACAATCCCCTCCATGCATTATCATTCAACAGCATTTGCTTCCATTCCCTCTGTTTATTTATTTATTTGGATGTATACCAAAACACTCAGGAATATACAACCATTCAAACAACCAAAGGGCATACCCTGCAAGTCCACCCCTGGGCCATCAGCACTCAGTCCCTCTCCCTCTCTGTGTCCAGAGTCCCAACTTCTCCATCTCTCTACGTCATCGTCCCTGCCTCCATCTCTGGTGTGGCTGCTTCTCTGGATAGGGTCCTGCCCTCACTCTTCTCCCTTGATGGCCCCAGGCTCTTCTGCTCCTGGACTGCAAGATCAACTACTCCCCTTCTTTTATTACAAAACATCTACCTTTGCATTAGCAACACTCGCAATCAGTCTTCATACCAATTATTCACAATTAAACCACAAGAGTCTTATCCCCATCTTCTTTCACCAGCCCCATATGGACAGGTTGGAAACCACTCAGTGGAGATTCTACCTTCTCCCTACCCTATGAAACTAGGCTTTCCCTCTTGAAAGCTTGTAAGCCAGTCACTGCGTGCTTTTTAGTTCCATAGCATAGTGGTTACAGATCGGCTGCGAACTTTAGGGTCAGCAGTT
>NW_006408586.1:7088787-7090845 GCF_000296735.1 Chrysochloris asiatica
CTAACAGTGATAACTAAAGAGTTTTCCATTTTAGGAATTGTATAATCTTTTTTTCTGTCCAAATTTATAACATCATATGGTAGAAAATCTTTTTTTCTGCCCAAATTTATAACATCATATGTGAGCCATACAAAATTATCAACTTAAAATTAGCTGTCATATTTGGTCAAAAATTTAATTAACTTACCCATAATGTGATGGTGGAGTCCTGGTGTGGCACTATGAATTAAATTGCCAGAATACAAAGTTATTTTGAACCACAAGGCCAGCAGTTCAAGTTCACGGCTATTCCTCAGAAACCCTATACAGGGTCACTATGGGTGGGAACCAAGTCAATGGCACTTAATAACAACAACAATGTGATGGTTGGAACTGTAGTTGCCTTAGCAGTGCCAGACTTCCTCACCCCTCACTTAAATCATAACATGTGGTCCAATTGGACATCTGACCCTGGATCCTCCATTCATAGCCTGGTATCTTTCTTTCCTCTGGAATCTGTTCATTCAGATGATTCTGGGGCATCTTCTCAGTCTTCTGCTAAATGACCTACTTGAAACATCTGGGATATAAAAATATGCTTTGGAATGTTTATACTTAAATTTTTCCTAAATAAAGATTTGTCTTAAGTTTGCATTCATCTGTGTTAAATTATCAAGGTTTTTCTCAAACATCAGCTTTATCAACCTGTTATCCTGAGCTCTTATTGCACAGGAAGCTATCTGGCTTTGGAGATTGGCAATGGACTTTTAAGATTCTCTAGACAATTAACTTGAATTTACAGGTGTCCAACTCCTTTCCATGCTTGACTGATCTATTTAATTGCTTTGAAACTATTCTATTCTTTTAGTAATAAGCTTTTCCACCTTGGATATTTGGTAAAAATTCATCTATTTTCTTCAGATAAGTTCTGGAAGAATTGGAAGTTTCACCTAGAAATTTACTTCTCACTTTCTATGTTTTTTTTGTTTGTTGTGATTGTGTGTGTGTGATAAAGCTAAGTTTTCTTAATTTGGAGACTTAATTTGCTATGATCTTGAAGGACAACTTATTTTTTTCAGTTAATATTTTGTACATTTATCTACTTTCTTTCTTGATAAGTTTTAAAATAAGTGCATTTGTTTTCCATTATTTCTGTGACAAATTGCCACAAAGTGCTGATTTAAAACAGCACAAATTTATCATCTTACAGTTGGAGGATAGAAGTCAGAGTTCAATTTCATTGGACTAAAATTTGCCTTCTTTCGTAAGGCCTTTATGGAGAATACATTTTTTTGTTATTTTCCAGGTTCTAGAGGCTGCCTACATGTCTTAACTTGTGGTCACATTATTCTTTTGTCGTCTACTTTCGTTTCTGATGCTGAACCTTTTGCCTCCCTCTTATAAGTACTTTTATGATTACAGTAAGGTCATTGTTTGGTGAAAAACATTTTACATTGAACACTGAAGGCTGACTATTCAAAGCCACCCAGTGGTGCTACATAAGAAAGGCCTGACTATCTGCTTCTGTAAAGATTACACTCAAGAAAATCCTATGGAGCATGTCTGTTCTTTAATACGTGTGATCATCATGAGTTAGAATCCATGTGAAGGCAACAGATTTGTGGGATTTTTTGAGTGACATTGGGCACACCTGAATAATCTAGAATTATCTTCCTATCTAAAAACCCTTATCTTAATAACATATTCAAAATCCCTTTTACCATTTACAGTACTCACAAGTTCTTGCGATTAAGACAAAAACAAATTTGAGGGTCCATTTGTCGGTCAGCCGCAGTTCCTTTCTTATTCTGCCTTGTCACTCAGTTCTGAATATTTATTTTTAGAGATCTCTATTTTCTGATGCATCTGTTGTATCAGATTCCAAGTTTCCTTCTGCAAGATGAGAACATTCATATCACTCTTCTATAACATGTGTTCACCTAGAAATTTGATCTTTGGCTTTTAAAACTTATTCCATATTACTTAAATTCAATCCCTCTTATTTTCTATTTTTTTCTACTTCATATGAAAACAATTTGATCCATGCCTGAAGATCAGAATTTCCATTGAATTTGTTTT
>NW_006408586.1:7091010-7096839 GCF_000296735.1 Chrysochloris asiatica
CTGGATAACTTGTCCTAGATATTTGGATTTATATTTTTAAAGTTCTGTTCTAAAGTTCTCTGTTCTAAGTCCAGATAAAATCCAGTTCTCTCTGTCTTTATTGATTACTTCTAGTTTTTGTTTTGCCCATGGTGTGTTCTCCTGTCTGACTTCAGCTAACATTGATTCAAGGCATTCAAATAATTTTGGATGAGTCAAACATCAAAAGGATGTGCTGCCTACTTCAAAAGGACAGAAACTCTGGTGGCCATTTTTTGTCTCCAACTGAATAAATTAAAATTGTAATAATTAAAAATTCAGGATCCTACTACAAAATATAGATGATATTCCACTTTTATTCATAATTTTCAATGATCAATTATTTTTATTGTTAAGTAACTAGGATCTTCTTCCTAGTATGTTGTAGTCTGGCAGCACTACTGAACTCTGTGTACCATGGATGTTTCTACTGGTATTTGAAATACTGGCATTATAAATTCCAACAACACACAAGCCAACACAACACAATGATTACATAAACAAGAAACTTTATGAATTGTCAGAGAAGTATCATCATTGTCTGATGAAGTGTCTGAAGATGGTCCCTTGTTGGAAGGTATTCAAAATAGTTGACCTTAAAGTAGAGTTGACCTTCCTGTCCTGGGTGGGATACAATGTTCTGGACCTATATTTACTCATGTGACATGACTCTGAATGAGAAGAAAATCCATCAATAACCAAATTATGATTAAATAAAATAGAATACATAAAAATTTGTATCCTAGGCATTGTTGATGCTATTGTTAAGTGCTGTAGAGTCGGCTTTCTAAGGAGCAGCTGGTGGATTTGAACCAACGACCTTGTGGTTCAAACCAACCTTGTGGTCCAATGCATTATCCCGCAGTGCCACACCAGGCGTTGGTGAGCAGAAATAAACTTGTATTAGCAATTTGTAATAGGACAATCATTTGGTTGACTAGGCAAAAATGACAAATTGAAGATGGATGGTGTCCCACTCATAGTTAAAAAGAACATTTCAAGATCTGTCCTGCAGCACAACTGTGCAAATACGGGGAGATCATCCACATGCCCACAAGGAAGAATAGTTAATACAATTATTAAGAAGAATAAATGTATTTAAATTATGACATTGGCAAAGAATGGTAAATATTCCATGTTGTTGTTGTTAGGTGCCATAGAGTCGGTACTGACTCAAAGCGACCCTACGCATAGCAGAATGAAACTCTGCCTGGTCCTGGGCCAACCTCACTACTGTTGCCATGCTTGAGTCCATCGATGCTGCCACTTGGTAAATCCATCTCGTTGTGGGGCTTCCTCTTTTTCTCTGACCCTCCACCTTACCAAACATGATATCCTTCTCCAGCGACTGGTCTCTCCTGACAATATGTCTGAAGTATGAGAGACAAAGTTTGGCCATCTTGTCCTCCAAGGAGCACTCTGGCTGCACTTCTTTCAAAATGGTCATGGATACCAGGAAAACAAGCAAATCAGTGCTGTAAGGAGTAAAGTCAGAATGCTCCTTAGAAGTGAGAATAGTGAAATTTTTCTCGTACTTTGGGCATGCTGTCAGAAAGGACCAATACCTGGAGAAGGACTTCATGTTTGGAAAGTAGAGGGTCAGCAAAAAAGAGGAAGACTCTCAATGAGATGGTTTTGCAGAGTGGCTGCAACATTGGGCTCAAACATAGAAATGATTGTGAAGATGGAGCATGATCAGGCAGTATTTTGATCTGTTCTCATTATGAGTCAGAAACAAGTTAATGAAACCTCAAGGTAAAGAAAACTAAAAGCCTCACAAATAGACAAATAAATAACATCATGATAAAAGGAGAAAAGTTTGAAGTTGTCCAAGATTTCTTTTTTTTTGGACCCACAATCAACACTCAAGGAAGCAGCAGTAAAGAAATCAAAGGAAGTATTCTATTAAGCAAATCTGTTCCTAAAGGTCTCTTTAAAATGCTAAAGAGAAAAGATGTCACTTTGAGGACTCAGGTGTACCTGATCCAGTCCATGTTATTTTTCTTTGTCTCATATGCATTTGAAAGATAGACAATGAATAAGGAAGAAAAGAGAAAAACTGATGCATTTGAATTATGGTGTTGGTGAAGAATATTTAAAGCATCATGGACTGCCAGAAGAACAAACAAGTCTTTCTTGGAAGTACAGCCAGGATGCTCCTTAGAAGTGAAGGTAGTGATACTTTGTCACATGTATTCTGGCCATGTTGTCATAGAGTACCAGTCCCTGGAGCAGGACATCATAAAGTTGAAGGGTCAGCAAAAAATAGGAAGACCCCCAAGGTGATAGATTAATACAGTGACAACACAATGTGAGAATAATCCAGAACTGGGCAGTGTGCATAGAATGGGTATGAGTCAGAATGTAACAACAACAATATCAACAAAGTTATGACATAGCTTCTTTCAATATTTATTACCTTAAATGTAAGTTTGGATTTCTTATGTAGAGATAAAAATCTAGAATGGCAATATGAAACAATCTAGTAGAAAAAATAATCTCTTCCAATTCTGGCGTGTCACTGTAAGATAAGCACTGGGCTGTAAACCACAAAGTCAGCAGTTGAAACCCACTAGCTACTTCTCAGAAGCCCTGTATGGGGTCACTATGTGTCAGAATCAACTAGGTGGCACTTAACAGCAATAACAACAATTTTAGCAAAACTTATATCAACCAAAACTATCAATTATAGCATGATCAGATGACATAAATAATAACGGAATAACTTTCTTTTCTATTTGTTTTGAAAAGGGAACCCACCCAATCAACACAGTGATTGGGCAAAAGAAGGTTGGTTTCTTTTCAATGATATGTAGTCCAAGATACACATAGATTGCACAGAGCTATTTTTTCGTATATTATAGGTTTTCCCTGATCTTCATTAAATATAAGGAATTTATGTCCCAGTCGTTTATTATTCCCCCATCATCAATAAATTATATGAATTATTACATGCATTTTGCTCATGGTTTTCAAAATTGAAATAAAAATAAACATAAAAAATACTGGATTTTACATATTGTCTCCTTTGCTAGACATTTCTAAATAAGTGGTTATGATTTAAGTATTGACACAGTGGTAGTGGTGTGCTGTGGATTCAGTTCTGACTCATAATAGCCTTGTATAGGATTTCCGAAGGTGTAAATCTTTATGGAAGCAGAAAGCCTCACCTTTCTCCCACAGAATGACTGATAGTTTCAAACTGCTGACTTTGAGGTTACCAGCTTGACTCGTAACCAGAGCTCCTTGGTATTGATAGATTTGCCATTAGTAACTACTTTGGAAGGAATCATAAAGAAAATAATGAGTAGCTGGATTGTCACATTAGCTCTGTCACTGACTCCTCCTGTGGCAGCAACCAAGAAGCTTCATCACTGATTCAGGTTTTCCATCTGTGATAGTAAAAATTTGGTGTCAACTTGGCTTGGTCAGGATTCTCAGTTGTTTGACAGTTGAGATGTAGCTCCCATGATGTGATTTGATATGATAAAACAATAAGAGGTTTAAGGACAGAATTGTTGCTGCTGTTGTAAAGTGACATTGAGTCAGTTCAAACTCCTAGCAATTTACAAGGAGACGCTGGTGGGTTTGAACAGGGGACCTTGTCATTAGCAGTCCAATGATTATCCTACAGTGCTCACACTACCATCAATTCCATCACTACCTTGATCTGATTCACTGTTCCCACGGGTGTGTCATGTAACACTTTTTATCTTAAGAGCTGAAAGGAGAGAGACGAGCAAAGAAAGAGGGAAATGCTAACACTAAGAAGAGCAGGTGTGGAGTCTGTCCTAGATCCAGGGGAAGACCAATACCAAGGTGTATGGATATATCCCAAGAATACTGGGCCTACAGATGCTGAAAGGAGAAAAGGACCTTTCCCCAGAGCTGACATAGAGAAAGCCTTCCCCAAGAGACAGTTCTCTGATTTTGGACTTGTAGTCTCTAAACTTTCAGAGAATAAATTTCTGATTGTTAAAACCATCCACTTGTCACATTTCTGTTATTGCAGCATGAGATAACTAAAATATCACCTTATGCCCTATCTTAAGTGTGGCAGCGGTAGTGAGGTTGGCCCAGGATCGGACATTGTTTCATTCTGCTGTGCATGGGGTCACTATGAGTCAGTTCTGACTCGATGGCACTTGACAACAACAACAATGCCCTATCTTAAAGGTTGCTACAAAACTGAAAGCACTTTGAACATAACTTTTTTCGTATGCATTATACTTGTAGGCTTGGATTGGATACACTCTCCACTTACTTTCTTTAACTGAAAATATCTCAGGAGTATATAAAGTAAGGAGAAAGATAAAGTGCTCACACCTCTTGTAAGGAATCACCTAATTACCAGAGAAAGAAAAATATCTCTGTAACTGTATTGCGTTGAAAGGTTCTTTTAAAAACTCTATTTAAAATACCATCTGGTCCAAACATGCTTCATAAAACAGCGAGAGTTTGATGAGATTTGGCACATCTGTAATCCTTTCCTAGTGAAGAGATGTTTGTCATAAAACCCACTAATGGGCAGCAAAACTATAAACCGCAAGTGGGACCCAGTTCATTAGGCAATATTACCAAAAAAATAAATGGATACAGGATTAGGAACATATCAATGAGTAAGCATGCTTATGACCATCAGCTCATAGACAACATCCCAAGTTCCCACTGAGCAGATCTCAAATAATAGACTCAAAGAAAAGCAGCAGCATGGGAAGAGTGAGCAGATTGCTGGACTGGATTAGCATGGCTACAGCCAAGGGTATATGGCAAAAATTCCTGGAACTATCAGTACTGTTGTCCCACCTGAGTTAACACAGAGATAATATCAATATGGTCAAGTAAACTTTTTGAAATTAGAATGACATTTTGGCTTGGAATAATTTTTAATAGGTAATATTGAGTATCCTGGGGAATAACATCAATCTAATCCTTTCTTTTAGGGAATCCAACCTATAGGAGAAAATATCATTAACAGCCTCAGAGTCGCTATGAGTCGGAACCCACTCCACGGCACACAACAACAACAACAAATCATTTATTAACCACTGTAGGGATTTGTCTCACCAATCTAATCCCTTCAAGTGGATAAAGGCCATATTATGACAGGATGTCAGACTACTTTTTTGGATATGTGTCTCATATTCCTGTCACTTCTTGTTGGTAACTTTGTAAGATGAACTTGAGGTCTATACTGACATCAGATTCTGAATTGCTCTATAATCTGAAAACCTTGGGAAGGTCTTCTGTCTTTCCATTCACTATAATATTCAGAACTATTATACACAACATTTATAAGAGCATGTGAAGACGCATGTACATGGACACACATATAGTACAATTCAGAACAACCTATAATGGATCTTAAATTTTGAGATTATTATGAACCACCAGGGAAGTCTTGTTATATCTAAATCATACAGATTTATTTAATATTCAAAGACAATACTTTTCCTTAATGCGTTCTGTAATTAAAAGTAACTAGAACAGTTGTATGAGGATTGGAACATTTGTTATGGAATACTCAGATGCAGCTTTCTGGACAAGGTATAGGAAGAGGAAGATGGAGATAGTAATGATAGAGGTCTTCATTTTTAGAAAAATGTCATGTAGTAAAGATTTACAGGTGGAGAGAAATGCAATGATTTATACTTCTTGTTTGTTTGTTTATTTGTTTATTTATTTATTTTTCCTTCTTGGCATTGTGCTAGTGAACAAAGGAATGTAAACCATGAAAGAGCTGAAATATGTCAGACAACTATCCCATTAAACTTGGGTAAGTAATTTTCTCTAGCAACATGACAGATTATT
>NW_006408586.1:7096939-7097786 GCF_000296735.1 Chrysochloris asiatica
TTAAAATTATTATAAATAAGATGATGAATATTTGCAGTCCATTAAATTGTCTTTGGAATTTTAGTTACCTTTTATATAGAGTAAATTGCACCAGCCTTATAGTACATTAATATAGATTTTTGAGTTATAGCTATATCAGTAGTTTCATAATAAAATTAACCAAAATGCTTCATGAAAGTATTAGCTAATTAACATGAAAATATTGGGCTCATAAAAACAAAAAATGAGAATGATTATTGCAAATTTGTTTAAAGGCATTTGCTATTAAGTGCTGATTTCAACTCATACTGGTTACGAATTGGACTGCTAACCTCAAGGTCAACAGTTCAAAACTACCAGGTGTTCTGTGGGAGAAAGATGAGGCATTCTGCTCCCGTAAAGATTTACAGCCTCGGAAACCCTGTACAGGGTGACTGTGAATCAGAATTGACTACACAGCATACCACCACCATACATTTTCTAAGGATCAAAAGCCAGATTTGAATTACAAACATTGTGTTTTGCAATATATTGCTTACTCTATGGTACCACACCACTAGAGACTGTCTGTTGCTGGATTGAGTACCATTTAGTCAGATATCCTGCACTGGTTTTCTTTTTTCTTTTAACCAATATTCTTGAAAATGCAAACAATATCCATTCCTTCCCCTTCCAATTTAATACCCAATACTCTGCAATCATTTCATTAAACTCCCTTAGACAACTATCACCACAATCTTCAAATCCCCTGGATATTTTTCAGTGGACATCGTACAATAATCTCATGGTTGCAATTAAAATATTGCTGTTTTCTTATTTCTAGAAAATGACACCCATTTCTTTTGTGCTTGTTGTTGTTGTTGTTGTT
>NW_006408586.1:7098586-7099688 GCF_000296735.1 Chrysochloris asiatica
ATTCGTAACCACTACGCTACCAGAGCTCCTTAGACTTCTTTAATTCTTCACTCACATTTATTATTTTTATTTTCTTGGTTGCCTTTCTCTTGCTTATGTCTTTCTTTACCCTCTCCTTAAATATTACTAGTACCCAGACTTTAATCTTGAGTATATTAGTTAGCAATCACTGAGTTTTTGTGTTTTGTTCTTTTTAAAATATAACTTTCTCTTTTAGGTGATCATATTTATTTTCATAGATTTAATCAGGACTATTTCCTCATATCCAATCTGTTCTACAGATTATCTCTAAATTCAGGTAGTATATATTCAAGGTCCTATTTTGGCTCTCATGGACTTCTTTTCATTTGCTACATCTTCAGTTTTAATTTGCATATGAGCAATTGATGGTCTGTTCCACAATCTACCCTGGCTTTGTTTTGACTGATGATATGGAGCTTTTCCATCGTCTCTTTCTGCAGATGTAGTCAATTTGATTTCTATGTATTTTGGGATGGCATCAAGAATATCATAAAAGAAGAAAGCAAAAAGTCATTGAGAAGACAAGAAAGAAGGAAAAGGTCAAAATGGATGTCAGAAGAGAAACTGAAACTTGCTCTCTAGAGTAGAGATGCTAAAGCAAATGGAAGAACTGAGGAGATCCAAGGGCTGAACAGAAAATTTCAAAGATCAGCTCAAGAAAATAAAGCCAAATATTACAACAAAATGTGTAAAGATCTGGAGTCAGAAAACCAAAAATCAAGAACATGCTAACATTTCTCAAGCTGGAGGAACTGAACAAAAATTTAAGACCTCCACTTTCATTATTGAAGTATTGTCTGGACAAATTATTGAATGATGCAGAAAGCATCAAGAGACGATGGAAGGAATACACAGAGTCACTGAACCAAGAAGAAATAGCTGATGTTCAACTGTTTCAAGAGGCAGCATATAATCAAGAGCCAATGATACTGAAGGAAAAAGTCCAAGGTGCATTGAAGGAATTGACAAAGAACAAGGTACAAGTAATTTATGAAATAAAATTTGAAATCTTTCAAGAAAGGGAGGTAGCACAGGAGGCACTCACTCATCTCTGCCAAGATATTTGGAAGACAACTATCTG
>NW_006408586.1:7100362-7102425 GCF_000296735.1 Chrysochloris asiatica
ACATCTCAATGTAAAAAAACAATAATCCTCAAAACTGGACCAGTAAATGATATTCTTATCAACACAGAAAAGATTGAAGTTGTCAAGGACTTCACTCTTCTTGGAGCAACTATCAACATGCACGGAAGCAGCAGTCAAGAAATCAAATGACATATTGCATTAGGCAAATCTGCTGCACAAGAACTTTGTAAAATGTTGAAGAACAAAGATGTCAGCTTGAAGACTAAGGTGCACCTGACCCAAGCCATGGTATTTTCAATAGCCTCATATGCATATGAAAGCTGGACGTTGAATAAGGGAGGTTGTAGAAGAATTCATGCTTTTGAGTTATGGTGTTGGAGGAGAATATTGAAAGTGCCATGGGCTGCCAAAAGAACCAACAGACCCGTGTTGAAAATGCAGCCAGAGTGCTCCTTGGAGGCCAGGATGGCCAAACTTCATCTCTCATACTTCAGACATATTGTCAGGAGGAACCAGTCGCTGGAGAAGGATGTCATGTTTGATAAGGTGAAGGGTCCGAAAAAAAGAGGAAGACCCCCAGTGAGATGGACTGGGAAAGTGGCAGTATCAATGGGCTCAAACATAGCAACAATAGTGACACTGGCCCAGGATCAGGCAGTGTTTTGTTCTGCTGTGCATCATGTCACTATGAGTTGCTACTGACTCAATCGCACCTAACAACAACAAATCAATTTACTCATAGGACTTCTGCTGTGGTGTCATATGATGAGCACTGGACTGCGAACCACAAGGTTGGCAGTTCCAACCCTTGGAAACCCTATGCATGGTCGCTCTGAGTCTGAGCTAACTCAATGGCACTGGACTTGGAACCATAAGGTCGGTGGTTCAAACCCATTAACTGCCATTCAGAAACCCTATACAGGGTTGCTATGAGTCGGAACCACCTCAAGAGCACTTCACAACAATAACAACAATTTGCTGGTAATTCTTAATATCTTGCAATAATGACTAACTTGATAATGACTGACTTGGCATCTGGATATCATATTATTTTGTAAAATTATCAAACTGATATTCTCCATATAATTCAGACTAAATTTGTTCATCATTATTATTGTCCTTCTGAATTTCCAGTCATAAATTTCATCTCAGATATTAGTATATTATCCATATAGTTACAGAAGACTATATGGATAAGTCCTCTTAGATGACTGTTTCAAGTTACATTATTCAATTCCTAGGGAACTGTTAATTCCAAAGTATTTCAAAAATCCAATGTTATCTTCTCTATCCGAATTAACTTGACCTTAGTTCTAGTTTCAATGTTATCTTACTTAGTTCCACAATTCCTTTCTCAAATATATCTTCTGAACATTTCTCATACAAAAAAAATTCTAAACCTTGTTGTGTCTTGCTTAAATCTGTACAGTTACAGCCAAAGCATTTAGGATTACATTTAGTTTCATGTAATTATGCAGACTGAAGTTCTTTAGACATGAATTTTATTGTATCACCAGTCTTTTACAGATACTCCCCATATTGGAGTCTGGTGTGGTGCTGTATGCATTTGCTCTACTGTGGTGACTTGTGTGTTGCAGTGATGCTGGAAGCTATGCCATCAATATTTTAAATAAAAAAGTGTCACCCATGGAAGACAGGTTTCATCTTAGCTTCCAGAATAAGACAAACTAGAAAGGAGAGACAGACTACTTCTGAATATTTGTTGTTGTTGTTAGGTTCCATTGAGTCAGTACTGACTCAAAGTGACCCTATGAACAACAGAAGGAAGCACTGTCCAGTCTGGTACTAACCCTACCATTGTTGCTAAAATGGAGCCCATTGCTGCTGCAAAGTGACAATTCATCTCATTGGAGAGTCTTCCTAATTTTCGCTGATCCTCTACTTTACCAAGGATGACCCTCTCCTTTGCCCGGGACTGGACCCTGATGATACTATGTCTGAAGTATGAGAGACAAAGACTGGACATCTTAAGGAGCACTTTGGCTGTACTTCTTTTATTACAGATTTGCTTGTTCTTTGGCACTCCATGGCACTTTTAATATTTTCCAACACCAAGCAGTTTTTTGTTTGTTTGTTTGTTT
>NW_006408586.1:7103465-7107732 GCF_000296735.1 Chrysochloris asiatica
ATTTCAATTTTTATTCCATTAATTCACAGAATTTTGTTGTCAATGCCTTCAGTGCACCACGGACTTCTTCTGTCAGGATCATTGGCTCTTGACCATATATTACATCAACTTTTTTTTTTTTTTTGGTACAGTAACTTTGTGTATTCCTTCCATCTTCTTTTAATGCTTTCTGCATCATTCAATATTTTGCCCATTTTTGTTGTTTTATGTTAAGTGCTATCAAGTCAGTTCTGATCCATAGCGAGCCTGTTTAGGGTGTCTGAGGAGCAGCTGGTGAGCTTGAACCACTGACCTTGTGGTTCAAACTGACCTTTCAGTCCAGCACATCAAACCACAGTGACACATCAAGACTTCATTCAATATTGCAAGGCGAGGCTTGAATTTTTTCTTTAGTTCCCTCAGCTTGAGAAATGCTGACAGTCTTCCCTTTTTGTTTTCTAACTCCAGATCTTTGTACATTTCATTATAATATTTGACTTTGTTTCCTCCACCTTTGAAATTTTTTATTGAGCTCTTTTGCCTCCTTATTGCATTCATTTGTTTTATCATCTTTACACTGGAGAGCAGGTTTCAGAGTCTCTTCTGACACCCATTTTAGCCCTTTAATTTCTGCTTGTCTTCTTAATGACCTTTTGCTTTCTTCCTTCTTAATATTCTTGGTGCCATCCAACAACTCTTCTGGCCTTTAGTCATTAGTGCATAATTCATCAAGTATGTTCTTGTGATGATCTCTAAACTCAGGCACGATATATTCGAGGACATCAGATGCATGCGAAAGTTGAACAGCAAATAAGGAAGACCATAGAATAATTGATGTATTTGAGTTATGGTGTTGGAGGAAAATAGTGAAAGTACCATGGACTGCCAAAAGAACAAACAGATCTGTGTTGAAAGAAGTACAGTCATAGTGCTCCTTGGAAGCCAGATGGCTAGACTTCATCTGTCATACTTCAGACATATTGTCAGGAAAGATCAATCATTGGAGAAGGATATCATGTTTGGTAAAGATCCCCAAGGAGATGCACTGGCACAGTGGCAACAACAATGGGCTTACATGTAGCAACAATTGTGAGGTTGGCTCAGGACCAGACAGTGTTTAATCCTGTTGTGCATAGGGTCTCTATAAGTTGGTACTGACTCTATGGCACCTAACAACAACAATAACAACAACATGTTCAAGGACATATTTTAGCTTTCTTGAACTTGTTTCAATTTTATTCAGCTTCAGTCTGAATTTGCATATAAACAATTGATGATATGTCCCACAGTCTTCCCTTTCTTGCTAAAAGCAAAGAATGTTTAAACTATTTACTGATGAAGATCAAATGCCACAGTTTTCAGTATAGGTTGCACCTTTTGTAAAAAAAAAAAAAAAAATCCTCACTATTATATCAATAAATAACATCAAAGTAAGTGAAGATTAAAGTTGTCAACAACTTCATTTTGTTTGGATCAACGATCAATACTCATGGAATCTGCAGCTAAGAAATCAAAGGACACATTGCATTAGGGAAATCTGCTGCCCAAGACCTCTTTAAAGTGTTCAAGAGAAAAGATGTCAATTTTAGACTAAAACATGCCTGACTCAAGCGATGGTATTTTCAATACATAACCACATATGTATGTGAAAGTGCACAATGAATAAACAAGACCCTAGAGGATTTGATTAATCTAAGCTGTGATATTGGAAGAGAATATTAAAAGTACCATGGTGTGCCAAAAGAACAAATACAACTGTGTTGGAAGAAATACAGCCAGAATGTTCTTTAGAAGCCAGGATGGCCAGACTTTGTCTCTTATATAACAGACATATTTTCAGGAGGGACCAGCGTCTGAGAAGAACATCATGCTTGGTAAAGTGGAGAGTCAGATGCAAAGAGGAAGACCACTCACAATACAAATTGGCACAATTACAACTCCAATGGGCTCAAATGGACCACTAATGAGATGTATTGACACAGTGGCAGCAGCAATGGGATCAAGCATAGCAATGATTGTGAGGTTTGCCCTTGGCTGGACAGTGTTTTGTTCTATTGTTCAACGGGTAACTGTGAGTGAATACTGACTCTATGGCATCTAACAACATCCACAAGTGGTTTAAACCCACCAGTGGCTAATTAGAAACCCTATATAGGGTCACTATGAGTCAGAACTGGCTTACAGTGCTTAACAAAAATATGAAATTGTTTTAATTAGCCAAGCTGACTTTTGATTATCTATTATGTCAGCTGGAAACATCTTTTCCCAAGTTATTTCTTGTTCCTTTATTCTCATTGACTCTTACTTTCCAGTTGTGACTTAGCCCAGAGGTATTTTCATCCAGGGGGACTTTTCTGAATCTTCTTTGTGTACTTATAGAGAATTCTCTACATATCAGCTCTGTTTATTTATTTATTCTACTTGCTTTATGCTTATAATATTGTATTTAATATTTGCCTTATGTATTTCTTCTTTTCAGAGATTTGCAAGCTCCTTAAAGGACAGAAATCCTTGCAATATTAATACTCAGATGTATATGATTCCTACTCCAAAAATTCAACAAGTGCTAGTTTAATTCGATTTTGTCAGCAGTTATTTCACTTCTTCCTTGCACATAAATATGTAACCTTCTTATTTTTGGCCAATCCTGTGTGACACTGTAGTGTAAACACCGGACCACAAGATCAGTTTGAACTGCAAAGTTGGCTGTTTAAACTCAGCCGCCACTGCTCTAAAACCCTGTACAGGGTCACTATGAGTGGGAACCAACTTGATGGCACTTAACAACAACAACATTTATCTAGATTGCACAAGTAGTTTCAACTGTCTAATACTCAAAAAAAGAGTCCTGGTGTGGCACTATGTGTTAATACACTGAACTACAAGGTTGGTTTGAACCAAAAGGTTGTCAGTTCAAGCTCACCAGCTGCTCTTTGGAAACCTTATATAGGGCCACTATGAGTCAGAATTGAATCAATGGCACTTAACAACAACAACGTTTATCTAGATTACACAAGTAGTTTCAACTGTCTAATACTCAAAAAAAGAGTCCTGGTGTGGCACTATGTGTTAATGCACTGAACTACAAGGTTGGTTTGAACCTAAAGGTTGGCAGTTCAAGCTCACCAGCTGCTCTTTGGAAACCTTATATAGGGCCACTATGAGTCAGAATTGAATCAATGGCACTACTCTAAAGGTGGATTGTTAGATTCCACACAGCCATTTCACACAGAAAGTTCTGCCTAACTGCCTCTTTAAAGATCACAATCAAGAAAATCCTAGGGATGAGTTGTACTCTATAATGAGTTGGAATCTACTTACTGACAGAGGAACTCTTACTTCTGGGAAGCTTACTGACAATATTTAAAAGTTCTGTGGTTAATGGAGAGAAAAAAGAAATGAACTCCATCTGGTGGTAACCCTGCCTTCTGCTGCCACTTGGCTCAATCAACTTCAGTCAACCCAGAAGTTAAATTTTAGTTCAGTAAAATAGAAATGCTTCAGAATAAGATGAGGGAGACCAGGTTGAGTCAAAAAAATTTCATCATAATTCTTTCCTGCCTCTATCCTAATTAAGTTTGAATTTTGTTCACTCAAAATATGTGTCAACTTGGGCTGGCCCATATCAATGGTTTGGCAGGTATGTAATGGTGCAATTTGGCAGTTAATAATAATGTAATCATGCCCCAAACAATTAGTTGTAAGGGGATTAGAAAGGGATATAACAGCCTTACTTAGTTGACAGTCTTGATTGGATGTAAAGGCAGTTTTCTTGTGGTGTGGTCTGTATCATCTTTTTCTTACAAAAGATAAGAGAAAGGGATTTCAGTGTCATAAAGAAAAAAAGAGCCAGGAGCTGAACACACTTTTGAACCCAGGGTCTCTATGCTGAAAACCTCCTAGACCTAGGGGAATATTGATGCCAAGACACAAGGATATCTCCATCAATACTGGATCCACAAATGTAGAAAGGAGACCAAGACCTTTCCCAGAGCCAGCAGAAAAAGAAAGCTTCTTTCTGAAACTGGAGTCCCGCATTTGTACTTCTAGTATTCTAAACTGTTTGTTACAGCCATTCATTTGTAGTAATTCTAGTACAGCAGCCCTATCTAAGACAAGCTTATTTTTATTAAAGGAAATTTTAGGATTAATTTCAGATCTAACATATTTTCTTTTATGATGTACTTTATGACACATGCATTGACACTAATTGAAGGAACGTTTGAAATCCTGCCTATCCCAAATATAATAGCTACCATTTCAATTTTCTTTTTTTTTTTTTTTTTTT